>NW_026652284.1:62128141-62418489 GCF_009828535.3 Hylobates moloch
TTTTTTTTTTTTTTTTTTTTTTTTTTGAGAAGGAGTCTCGCTCTGTCGCCCAGGCTGGAGTCCAGTGGTGCAATTTCGGCTCAGTGTAAGCTCTGCCTCCTGGGTTCACGCCATTCTCCTGCCTCAGCCTCCCTGAGTAGCTGGGACTACAGGCATCTGCCACCACACCTGGCTAATTTTTTTATATTTTTGGTAGAGACGGGGTTTTACCATGTTAGCCAGGATGGTCTCGATCTCCTGAACTCATGATCCGCCCGCCTCGGCCTCCCAAAGTGCTGGGATTACAGGCATGAGCCACTGCGCCAGGCCCACATGTAAGTCTTTAATCAATGAATTTTGGATTGATTTTTGTCTGTGGTCAGAGGTATGAGCCTAATCTCATTCTCTTGCATGTGACTGTCCAATTTTCCCAGCATCATTTATTAAAGAGACTGTCCTTTCCCAATTGTGCATTCTTACATCTTTGTGGAAAATCAGTTGGCTGTAGATCTGTGCATTTAGTTCTGAGCTCTCTATTCTGTTCCATGGTGTATGTGTCTATTTTTATACCAGTACCATGGTGTTTTGCTTAATATAGCCTTGTAGTATATTTTGAAGTCAGGTAGTGTGATGCCTCTAGCTTTGTTCTTTTTGCTCAAGATTGCTTTTGCTATTTGGGGTCTTTTGTGGTTCCATACAAATTTCAGGATTGTTTTTTCTATTTCTGTGAAAAATGTCAGTGGTATTTTGAGAGGGATTGCATGAATCTGTAGATCATTTTGGGAAGTCTAGCCATTTTAACAATATTAATTCTTCCAACTCATGAACATGGAACATTTAAAAATTTATTTGTATCTTCTTCAATTTTTAAAGTCAATATTTTGTAGCTTTCAGTGTACAGTTTTTTAACCTCCTTGGTTAAATTTATTCCTAAGTATTTTTTTTGTAGCTACTGTGAATGGGATTGTTTTCTTGATTTTTTTTTGATGTCTTGTTGTTAATACATAGAAACACTGCTGATTTTTGAATGTCGATTCTGTATCCTGCTACTTTATTGAATTCAGTTATTAGTTCTAACAGTTTTTTGGTGGAATCTTTAGGAGGTTTTCTCTATATAAGATGATGCCATCTGCACACAGGGACAATTTGACTTCTTCCTTTCTAGTTTGGATGCCTTTTCTTTCTCTTGCCTAAGTGCCCTGGCCAGGACTTCCAGTATTATGTTGAATAGGAATGGTGAAAGTGGGCATCGTTGCTTCTGGTCTTAGAGGAAAAGCTTTCAGGTTTTCCCCATTTGGTATGATATTAGCTGTGGGTTTGTCATAGATGAACTTTTTAAACTATTAAATATTATTAAAACAAGCAAAGAACAAAGATAAAATTTTGTGATATTGTGCTATAATTGTATCTCCCTTGACGGAAGAAAAATACCATCTTCTATGATAACAAATTAATTATGGAATGAAAAACGAATTATCTGGATGAGATACCTGGGTCCATCAGGTATATTTCCATGGCGCTTGTCACCATACTACACATGGAGCCATGTGTTTCTGGTCTTCATTTAAGTGCTGCTAACATATGAGTCCCTAATACGTTTTAGACCCTTACACTATGGCCAAGGGATGTGAAGAACAAGAGGGGAAATATCTCCTAATTAATCTGACTCAAATTCTGTAAGCCATGCCTCTCGCCTGAATTTTGGACTATTGTATCCAACTGCCTGATGGAGAGCTCCAGATTGCCTGCCATATTTCAAAAGCAGCATGTCCCAAACTGCATCTACCCTCTGCCGCCCTAAGTCTCCTCCTCCCTCTGTAAGTCTCTCCATCAGTTAGTAGCACAACAATCTCCTGAGGATGTCAATCCCCAAGACTTATAGTTTCTGTCCAAATATTTTTTGCCATTGACTTCTATTTTTTAAATTATTATTATACTTTAAGTTCTGGGATACATGTGCAGAACGTGCAGGTTTGTTACATAGGTATACACGTGCCATGGTGGTTTGCTGCACCCATCAACCTGTCATCTACATTAGGTATTTCTCCTAATGCTATTCCTCCCTTAGCCCCCCACCGCCTGACAGGCCCCAGTGTGTGATAGGCCCTGGTGTGTGCTGTTCCCTTCCCTGTGTCCATGTGTTCTCATTGTTCAACTCCCACTTATGAGTGAGAACATGTGGTGTTTGGTTTTCTGTTCCTGTTTAGAACAGAATAGTTTGCTGAGAATTATAGTTTCCAGCTTCATCTATGTCCCTGCAAAGGACGTGAACTCACCCTTTTTTATGGCTGTACAGTATGCCATGGTGTATATGTGCCATATTTTCTTTATCCAAACCATTGGCCTCTTTTATCTACTACTGCCTTAATTCAGGCTTTTAGAATCCTAATTATTCAATAAATATTTTTGAACACTGTGTTCCAGATTCTCTTCTAAGTAGGGAGGGGGACAGGAATTAGAGAAAAATCAATGAAGCCCTGCCTTTGCAGGGAAAACTGGGGAGGAAAAAAGAGAAAACAGATAATAAGAAAGTAAATAATAATTTTATTTTATTTTTTGAGACGGAGTTTCACTCTTGATGCTCAGCCTGGAGTGCAATGGCATACATAGTCTTGGCTCACTGCAACCTCTGCCTCCCAGGTTCAAGCGATTCTCTTGCCTCAGCCTCCCGAGTAGCTGGGATTACAGGCGCCCACGACCATACCCAGCTAATTTTTGTATTTTTAGTAGAGACGGGGTTTCACCATGTTGACCAGGCTGGTCTCAAACTCCAGACCTCAGGTGATCCACCTATCTCAACCTCCCAAAGTGCTGGGATTACAGGCGTGAGCCACTGCATCTGGCCAGTAAATAATAATTTTAAGATTAAATTTGGTAACTGTTTTGAGGGCTCTTTTAAGTTGCCCAAAGAGGAAAAATTTAAGACTTGAAGAGGAAGAGCCAGACAAATAGCATTCCCAGACAAAAAGTTAGGAGTCAAAAGAGGTTGAGACTCAAAAAATGAAAAGGTAGCCATGCGGGCTGGCATTAGAAAACAGTTTGCAGAGGTGAAACCATGTTTGAATGCCAAAAAATAAAGAAGTGTAAATTTTATATTAATGCAAGGGGCAATCTTTGAAAGTTTTTAGGTTGAAAAAAATCGATGTGATTTAGATTTTTCTAAAAGAACACTGTGGCTCCTGTAAGAGGATGGATTATATTTGGGGCAGAAGTGGAAGTAGAGAGACCAGTTAAGACTATTGTGGCCGGGCGCGGTGGCTTACACCTGTAATCCCAGCACTTCGGGAGGCTGAGGTGGGCAGATCACAAGGTCAGGAGATGGAGACCACCCTGGCCAACATGGTGAAACCCTGTGTCTTGTAAAAATACAAAAATTAGTTGGGCATAGTGACGCGTGCCTGTAGTCCCAGCTACTCGAGAGGCTGAGACAGGCGAATAGCCTGAACCAGGGAGTCGGAGGTTGCAGTGAGCTGAGATCACGCTACAGCACTCCAGCCTGGTGACAGAGGAAGACTCTGTCTGAAAAAAAAAAAAAAAAGAAAGTAAAAGAAAAAGACTATCATAATTGCTCATTTGAGATAGTTTTGTGACAGTGGAGATGAAAATAAGTGGATAGATTTAAGGTATAAGGGAAATAATCCCCACACTCTCCAACCCTGGAATACATACATAATAGGCCTGCCACAGTTCTCCCTTTTCTCTATAAAATGTGCTGCTCACACTCATGGCACCCTGAATGCTTGTGACTAGTAGCTTCCTTTTTAGGACACCTGGGTATTTCTCTTCCACCCCAAGAGAGATGGATGATTACCAAGAATTAGTTTTGTTTCTAAATTTGTGCATATCTGCTGTATTTTAAAAAATTTAAATATTTATTAATAGTATATGAACAATACTACTTGAGTAGACTGGAGCCAAATTTTCTGCTGGGTATGGTCTTCTGTCTTTTAAGAAAGCAACTAAAATGTGCTAGAATTGTTTTTTTGACAATCTTTGTCCTCCTTTTTGGCCCTCACATCTCTATAGTTTACCAAGCTTACCTCTATGAATTTACCATGAATATCTGTGCCACATTAACCACAATGATGCAGTCATATATGTGGTTTGCTGGAAAGACTCTCAGAAGTTAAGCCACCTTTGATTAGTCTAACAGATGTTTCTCTCTCCTTTGGCTTTCAAAAGAGAAACAACTTTTCTCCTTCGCTAACAAAATGTAAAATATTTTCCCAGATAGATGTTTCTTGTTTCACATAGATTATCCTGTATAAAGAGCCATATCACTCTGTACTCCTTGAAGGGATCATGTGTTTCTTAATAATTTTTATTAAGTTGTGCCAAAACATGTTTGTCAAGTGAACAAATAAAAGAATAAACTAATCTTCTGAACTGAGAAACATCTTTGTAAACATTTAATGATGCTATATGCATACCATACTGTTATGGACTGTTTATATCTCCTCCCCAGTTTTATGTTAAAGCACTAACCCCCAGTGTGGCTGTTTTGGAGATAGGACCACTAAGGAGATAAATAATTAAGGTTAAATGAAGTAATAAGGGTGGGTCCCTGATCTGATAGGAACCATCTAATTATAAAAGATGCAAAAATGTTTGTTCAAAGCTCATGCACACAAAGAATAGATTATTTGAATGCATAGTGAGATGGTGGTGGCCTACAAGCTAGGAGAAGATAGTTCAGAATGAAACCTACCTTGCCAACACCTTGATCTTGGATGTCCCAGTCTTTAGAACTATAAGGAAATAGATTTCTCTTGTATAATCCACCCAGAATGTGGCATTTTGTTATAGCCGTCTGAGCAGACTAATACACACACACACACACACACACACACACACACACACAGAATATACAATAGACTGCTTTCTGTTTCATACATATTTTGTTTACCAAAAGGAACTTCAGAGGCACGGGACTCTGAATGTCAGATATTCTCTCCCCTTTAGCTTTCAAGAAAACCATTTTTTTCTCCTGTGTCTTTGCTGACAAATGTCATAGACATTTTTCATAGACGAAATAGACTTTTTTTGAAAACCTTTTTTTTTCTGAAGTTTTAATCAAAAATACAATTTTAAGATGGTCTTTATCTTGGTACAATTAACACAAAACCTACAACTTACAGCTGCTTGGCAAGTGGCCAGAGTCTTTGTGATTCTCTTACCCTTCCCTCAGGCTTGTCACACTCATGTTTGCAGATGGTTGCCATAGGAGCTCTGAACATCATCTGAGGTCAAAATGAGAGGAAGGGCGAAAGGCTGTATTAGCAGCGTTCTTGCCTTATAGGAAAGGACTTCACAGAAGCTACCAGCAGACTTCCATTTATCTCATTGGTCGTAACTGTGACAGGCTCAAAGCTAGCTGCAAGTGCAGCTGTAAAAAGAAGTATTTAGTTTTTATCATTCCTATCTAAGAGGTGGCAAAACAGAAGAGGAATATAAGTATCTGTAGTGTTAGCCAGTGAACAGTCTGCTATCCAAAGGAACTATTATAGAAGTGTGGACTAGCAGATCAGCTAATTCTAGAGTCCTCCAGAGTTATAGGTTTAATAATCCAAATGTGGGGCTTTACATTTCACACCTTAGCCACTATTTGACTACTGCTAATGTCTTTGATTACAATTAGCTAGGCTGCAAACATTATTTAAGATCTATACTTACTCTCACCATATCTATTATAATAAAATATTATTAGGTATACATTGGTTGCATTGCTTATTGTGTGGAGACAACACTGATCTAGTATTCTGTAAATTATATACATAAGAAAGTGACAAGTGAGGTCTGTTCTAATTTGAGGCTGAAAACCATGATCATGACTTCATACTGTGCTCTAGTCAAAAATCCATCTATAGCTTACCATTAGCTAGTATTTCTAAATGCATTCCATATTCAGTGATCTTCTTTCAAGGCGTTTTTTTTTTCTTTTCTTTCTTTTTTTTTTAAAATAGTATCTCGCTCTGATGCCCTGGCTGGAGGGCAATGGTGTGGTCACAGCTCACTGTATTCACCTCCGGTGCTCAGGTGATTCTTCCACCTCAGGAGCTGGGACTACAGGCACAGGCCACCACATCTGGCTAGTTTTTTGTAGGGACGGGGTTTCTCCATGCATGCTACCCAAGCTGGTCTCCTAAGCTCAAGCAATCCACCCAGCTCGGCCTCCCAAAGTGTTGGGATTACAGGCATGAGCCACTGCACCTGGCCCCCCAAATATGTATGTTCTAATAGAACAACTTAAATAGGAAAAAAAAATGAAGAAGATAAAAAATAAGTCATGATTACAACAGAAAAGCATAACCATACAGGTGAACTACAATTTGGCCTAGAGCTGCCCAAAAGACAAAGAGGAGCAACAAAGAGAGCATTAGACTCTTTAAGATGAAAACAAATCCCAAATGCCCATCAAGGATGGACTGGATAAAGAAAATGTGGCACATATACACCATGGAATACTATGCAGCCATAAAAAAGGATGAGTTCATATTCTTTGCAGGGACATGGATGAAGCTGGAAACCATAATTCTCAGCAAACTAACACAGGAACAGAAAACCAAACACTGCATGTTCTCACTCATAAGTGGGAGTTGAACAATGAGAACACACGGACACAGGGAGGCAAACATCACACACTGGGGCCTGTAAGGTGGTGGGAGGCTAGGGGAGGGATAGCATTAGGAGAAATACCTAATGTAGATGACGGGTTGATGGGTGCAGCAAACCACCATGGCACGTGTCTACCTATGTAACAAGCCTGCACGTTCTGCATGTGTATTTCAGATCTTAAAGTATAATAAAAATAAAATTAAAAGCCACTAAATACAAAAAAGAGGGAAAAACAAATTAGGCTGGTTGCAGTGGCTTACACCTGTAATCCCAGCACTTTGGGAGGCTGAGGCGGGTGGATCACCTGAGGTCAGGAGTTTAAGACTAGCCTGACCAATATGGTGAAACCCTGTCTCTATTAAAAATACAAAAATTAGCCGGGCGTGGTGATGTGCACCTGTAGTCCCAGCGACTCGGGAGGCTGAGACAGGAGAATTGTTTGAACCTGGGAGGTGGAGGCTGCAGTGAGCCGAAATTGCGCCACTGCACTCCAGCCTGGGTGACAGAGCGACTTCGTCTCAAAACAAACAAACAAAACAAAAACCATACAACCCTCCCCTGAAACTCAACTGTTCAGGAGAAGCACATGTTTTGCTGAGATCAAGACCCAAGAGAAGTTTCTCCTATGGGTCTTCATAAAAGCTACACTATGTGATATATTTATAGTAGCCATTAGCCTTAAAAACACATGTATTGAAAATATATGTTTTGATGACTGTTTGCTATTAGGAGCCAACAGCATAGAAACAAAGTGTAATGCAGTACCAGTAATTCTATGAAGAGCCAAAATGTGGATCAAATATGTAGCTCTCTGAAGATTTCCTAGAGGATAAAATTTAGATTCTTCTCTCTGCTAGTTGGGAATACAAACTTGTTTTATCATAATCCCCAAACTCATATGTTCCTGTAAGTAATAAAATCCATTTCAAAACCAAATTATTTTTATATCTAAAGCCACTGTTCCCTTTTAATATCACAGACTGAACTAGACTACATAGATAATATAAGCATCGTTTTTCTAAATAAATGTGCTGTAAATGGCTAATCTCAATGTAGTACATACATTTTAAAATGCGGTTTTATGGTTGTATTAACTATATGTAAACTTATTTTTAAAAGATTAAGTTAAAAGATTATCCACAAAAATGTTGTTTCAGTTACATTCAATTTTTAGAATTAATATAGGTTATGTTAAAGTGCATTGCACCTATTTACAAAGACTTTCAAAAAATGATCAGCAATATAAAGTGTAAACCTAAAAAGAAAATCAGACTCATTCCACATCTGTGAAATCCAGCACTTAAATATAATTAAATTTACAATAATTGTAAAAGATAGGGAGAATATAGAAAATGGAGGGGGAAATGGTATTCAACATATGAACAACACAGCTACTGTTGTAGTGAAAAAATAATTTATTAAATGAACATAATACTGGGAGTAAAATGCATTATAAAAGTAAAAAAAAAGTAAATTATAAATATAAATAATAGTGGTTTACCTAATTAACAGATTTTTTTCTTCATCCTTGCAGAACTTTAAATATAATCTTCCAAAAAGCCAGATTGAAAAAGTGGGTGGTTCACTTTAGAACAGACAGGCAACACTATAATATCTAGAATTTGGCAAAGATCTGTTATATAAGATTCAGAATGGTACTGATTAAATGATTGTTCTTTTTAAGCCTTTTGTAAGTCTAGAATAATAATTTTAATAAATAAGCAGATCAATTTGTTATATTCATTTCTGTCTCTAAGGATAGCAAACATATTTCTAATACACATTGTGAAAAATGTTCTGAGAGCATACCTGTGCACTTTGACAAAGACTAAAAATTTTTGGTTATTTGGTAAAAAGTGATCTCCTTTTTACTTCAAAGGTTAACAACAGCCATTGAATGTGTTGATATATGTCAGTAGAATTTTAAACAGCCACACCTTAATATATACATCAAGATACTGATAAACTTTTAGATGGTAAAGAAAAAAATGGAGATTGTTATTCTATTTCCCCAGTAAGTTTCTCTCAGTTTTTAGAAAGCATACCGACTGGGACTACAAAATGCCAGCATGATTACAATGCATATTAACAGCAATATGCTAAACAGTGAAAATAGAAAAAAAATAACTGCATCCTATAAAAATGAAACAAGGCACTTTTAATGACTGTACACAAAGCTAAAATAAACAAACATTTTTTCATAAAGCTGACTCAAAGACCCTAGACGACTTTTGTAGAAATTGAAATAGTAAAGGCACTACATAATTCTTTCTCCTAACTCTACTTACTAAAGAAATCCACCAATTAAACTTGGCACAAAAGAGTTTAATTATCATAAAGTGCATCACTTGGCTAAATATATTAAAAAGAAAATCAGCCATAATACAGTATAACAACATCGTCACATATATAGAAATAAAAATGCAATGTCGGGAGTCAAGCCAGTTAGGAACTTTGCAGTATATATGGCTTTTTGTTTTCTTTTTTGTATAAGCCCCTATTTATTTAGAATCTATATTTTCAAAAGAATATGCCTTAACAAAAGGAGGTAGTATTCTGAAAGAGGGAAACTCACTAAATCTAGGTAGAGATAAAGATTATGTGGAAACTAAACAAATGTAACATATTAATAACTGCGACACTTATTAAAGTATTTTGATATTAATGAATCAGCTTTTAAAATCAAGGCTATCTTATCACTTTAGCTATATGATTACAGCTCTTTCAAGTAGTTTTCCTTTGGTACTAGAAAGTCAGTTTTTTTTCTAAAGAGCATTAACATTTCAAATAAGCAAATTTTATTTAGAGATGGTAAACATGTAAACATTAAAAACTCAACCAAATTTTATCTTTACTATGATGGTCACTGATTTAAACTATTAATGAAAACATGTCATGTCAGAGATATAAAGAAGAATATATCACCCAGATAGTAACATGCAATTAATTTCAATTTGATTAATATAATTGGTGATTTAACACACATATATACACAGTAGTTTGGAGCAATATATAGGCAAAACACCATAATAATTTATGCACAGCATTTAAGAATGTGGGCCTTGATAACAGAATTCCAACAAGATTTTTTTTAGTGTATTAAATATAATTGGATAAAATACAATTAAAAGCAGCAGTGAATATACTTCCTATCTCAATAACTTAAAAAAACTTCTTTATGTAAACTTTATACATGTGCATTCTTGCTCTTTTCTATATGTTTTACAGTTCTTGGTTCTTCTTTTAAAATAGTATTTGCCACTCTTCTAAATTTGTTGAATAGTCTAAATGGAGGGAACTGCTTGTGATATATTAGTCTTCTTCAGCATCATATGCCACTTCTGCTACTTCTATCTCTGATACAGCATTTTCAGGTTCATTAAAACTTAAGCATGGTTTATTATCAGCTCTGCAAAAAAAAAAAGGAACATGATGGGATTGGATGCATGCTATTATTTCATTTCACTATTACCTTTAAAAATCTTCTACCTTATAGAAAGAGTATCTACATACTTAGTGTAAAAGTATTTAATGTAAAAGAGTATTTAAACATTCAATCAGAAATTTGATATATTTAAGTTGTCATTGCCAGGTAAGACCTTTGGAGATAGGTTTTTAAACTCAGCTCTCCAAACTACCATTTACCAATAAAAATCTACTTGGTAATTACCTTTATCAACATAAAATTATTCTCAGAATTATAGTCAACCATTGCCACTAAACTATTAGCAATTACCTTGGATTTGTATGCAATAAAAACTCTATGTGCTTTTAAATTCATTACCTTTTCATCACTCCTATTAGGTAAGAAGGGTGGTTTGCTATTATATTATAGTATCCTACTTTTTCAATGGAAAAAGGGTGATATTGAGGGAGATTAAGGTAATCTGTTAATATTTTAAAAATTAATTAATTACCTGAGTCAGAGGCCAGTTAATGCAGACACAGCTCTAAAGTAAGTAATGAGAAAACTTACAGCCTGATGTCAAAGACACTTTTTATTTTTAAAGTGTTTTTATTTTAAAATATTTTAGGAAGAGCCTAAAAGATCTCCAATTCATTCTGTTTGCTTAGCAGATTCATGATACAGTAACACTGAGTTCATAAAAAAATACTCTATAGAGTATTAGAATCACTTTCCTCCAATTATTCAAGAATTAAGCTATCATAAATGAAATATTATAAGGCTGGGCGCGGTGGCTCACGCTTGTAATCCCAGCACTTTGGGAGGCCGAGGCGGGCGGATCACGAGGTCAGGAGATCGAGACCACGGTGAAACCCCGTCTCTACTAAAAATACAAAAAATTAGCCGGGCGTGGTGGCGGGCGCCTGTAGTCCCAGCTACTCGGAGAGGCTGAGGCAGGAGAATGGCGTGAACCCGGAAGGCGGAGCTTGCAGTGAGCCGAGATTGCGCCACTGCACTCCAGCCTGGGCGAGGGAGAATGGCGGGAACCGGGAGGGGGGGGTTTTTGGGTGTCCATACCTGCCCCCTCGCACCCCCCCCGGGGAACAAAAGTAGACCCCCATCAAAAAAAAAAAAAAAAAAAAAAAAAAAAAGAAATATTATATACCTAGATTCTTCATCCAGGACATCTTGATCAACCTCAAGTGCAGAGGACTCCACCTTTAGGATCTGTTCACCTTCTGTTTCTGACACATCCAGTGATTCTTCAGGTTCTAAAGACAATGTTCTAAAAGTATGTTATAGCAACAAGTTATTTTCTATGAACAAAACAGGCATATGTTTAATGTTGTGAATACAGGTAGTAGCTATAGCAGTCTTTAGCTGTTACGTCTTAATGTAGTTACATAGCTAATAAACAGCTCACTTTGGAAGTCAACAGAGAAATTAGTAGCTATGATTAATTTAAAATGACTTTAGCATCAATTCAAGATATGCTGATGAGATGGCAAACCAGAGCTCTCATATATGAAAAGCTGGCATAAATGCCTAGAAACTAAGATGTCACTTAAATAAAATAATGTATTCCATTTAATAATGATTATTTATTTAATAATGATTTAACAATGATTAAAATGAATAATGTTTACCTTGTTGAACAGTTAGTGGCTTATTTTCCTGATGTTTCCCATCCTTCAATGTTCAAAATTTATTTAGCAAAATTATGCTAAATAAAGCATAATTTTCCCAATGAAGTATGCCAAAAGCCTACAACTTTCAGAATCAGAAAATTCCTAAATCATATTAAAATATAAGGGGCATTTAGCCCAGAGTATTAAGGGTTGAATTAGTCAGAGTAGAAATGCAAGTATCACAACACACCTGATTCTGTTCTCTAAAGTGTCTATATGAAGTTGCTTCTCACTGAGCAGTTTCTTTAGTGATTCCATCTCCTTTTGTTTTTCAAGTAGTTCTTTCTGTAAGCGGTAGTTTGTCTCTTCTAAAGTTTCACAGAATGCCTTAAAAAAAACAACAAACAAAACTAAACACATGCAGAAAAAGAATACAATTAATTACAAATGCAGTATCTTTTTCAAGAGCATTATTGAAGAGTCAAAGAACATAGACAATCAAAATAATAGTATGAAACTCCAAATGATTTGTTCTCTACCCTCATCTTTTTAGGTCACTGGTATCTTAACTTTCTTAGTTCCCATCCACCAGGGGGACATAATTACAAGTTCTTTTTCTTAAGACTTATAGTAGTAAGCTAGTGTGCCTGAAGTGAGTATGTAATATCCCTCTAGTGTAGAACTGGGATAAAAAATAATTGGCAACTACTGCTTTAGTTTTTATTCTCTTTAATCTACTTTTGCCTAGTCATACATGATTACACTTAAAAAAAATCAACTGTGGTTGATGCCATTTGTATTAGCTCAGTAGATATACTACTGTAATAGCATTTTGGTAACCTTGACACTTGGGTTGCAGTACCAGGATGGTACAAGAAATGAGGAGTCAGGTACATTCTGGGAAGTAAGTGATAAAAAATGATAGATTCAGGAATAAAGCAAAGACCCTAAAGAGCCCATTAATAAAAGTCACTCAACAACACAGAAAAACATCAAGAAAGATTGTTTGTCTCAATCTGGTTTCTAGGTGGGTGAGGTAAAGTCTCACCTGAAGAATCTAATCTAAAAAGCCTCATATGGATTTTGGGAAAAATAATGTATCATAAGGAAGACAAATAAAAACAAATATATACATAAATACAAGATACTGAAGTTGCAAATACCAAAATCAAATAGAAGATCTCTAAAACACCAGGAAGACAAACCAGTTTACTATAAAATTGTAAGCAGGGAACTGAGAGTGGATGTCATAAAACAAATCTATGTCAAAGGCAGTGGAAAACACTTTAAAGCACTGAGAAAAGTAACTATCAAGGTAGAATTCTACACTCAGTTAAATCGTACTTCAAGAATGAAACAAAATTAAAAGACACTTGAACATCAAAGATCTAAGCATTACCAATACACATTCACTGAAAGAACTATTAAATTATGTACTTTAAGAAGTAGTTAACTGAATCCCAAAAGAAAGATGAAAGTAGGAATGGTGAGGAATGAAAGTGACAAACACTCAGGTAAATCAAAAGAAACATTGACTGTGTGAAATAATAATGATGGCCAACTTTCAGGAGGGCTGTAAACAATCTGTTTCCAAAATGACCATTAAATAAAAGACAATGACTACAGAAGTTAAAAACCAAGAGCAGAGAACAAAGAGAAAAACTCATTAAATAACATGAAAGGAAAGAAAGGAGTAAAAAAGCATTTTATAAAGCAGAATAAAAAGCACAAAATAATAGAAATAAATACAAATATATTGGTCATTACCATATATAAAATAAACTCAAAACTTAACAGATTTTTTCAGATTGTATTAAAAAAAGTATGATGTTTAAAACAGCCATATTTAAAATACAAAAGTAGAAACATACTTAAAGGCAACAGACAAATGTTAGCCTTTTCTCCCCTACCAAAAGTTGTAGTTTTCTTAATATCTGACAGAATGCAGTTCAAGGTGATAAACATTATTAGGCACAAAGAGTCTCTACCTAATAATAAAAGTAATAATTCACCAGGAATATATTTAAATGCATAATTACAAGAAGAAATTGAACAAATCCACACCATAAGGGGTAAATTTGACATAACTCTTGGCAATTAATGGATTAAATAAAAAAAGAGTTAAGATTAAAAAAATTTTAACAATACAAATTAGTAAGTTTGAGATGATGAACATATATTGAACTGTGAGTCTAACAATTAAGAAATACGTATTCTTTTCAAGCACACATGGAAAATTTAGAAAACTTATCACATATGTGCAGATCCCAAAGACTGCGGAACACTGTCAACAATAACCAAGAAATGGTGTCAGAAAGAACATGATATCTGAAAAAAATGCAAATAGACTAAAAAACAGTCAATAATATAAGAAAAAAGTGCTTGAAAAATTAAAGAGAATTCTAAATTTATGGAGCAAACAAGATAATAGAACAATATAAAATATGAAAGAGAATGAAAATATTAAGACTTGTGAGATGCAATTTGACTGTTATATAAAAGAACTGTATAATACCAGAAACAACTGAGAAAGCATCCAATTCAAGAAATCAAAGAACATACTAAAACCAAGTATAAGAAAGGAATTAAGAGACAGGAAAACAATTTAATCAAGAGAATCAAAAAGGCAAAAAGTGGTTCTTTGAGAAGACTATTAAAATACACCAAATCCAAGGAAAAAAGACCAGTGGAAACACCAGTGAGATTCAAAGTGGATATATAACTAAAGATATGTTAAGAGATGTTCAAAAGTCATGTGATACTACTAAGAACAACAGTTTCACGGTGGCTCACGCCTATAATCCCAGCAGCACTTTGGGAGGCTGAGGCAGGCGGATCACGAGGTCAGGAGATCAAGACCATCCTGGCTAACACGGTGAAACCCCGTCTCTACTAAAAAATATAAAAAAATTAGCCAGGCGTGGTGGCGAGGGCCTGTAGTCCCAGCTACTCGGGAGGCTGAGGCAGGAGAATGGCGTGAACCTGGGAGGCGGAGCTTGCAGTGAGCCAATATGGCGCCACTGCACTCCAGCCTGGGCCACAGAGCGAGACCCTTATCTAAAAAAAAAAAAAAAAAAAAACAGAAAAAAATGTATTTTAAAATCTATACAAAATGGTCAATTTCTAGAAAAATACAGATTCTCAAAACTGAAACCTCCCCAAATAATCTGAATAAACTACAGACATTAAAGAAACAGAATCAGTTGTTAAAAAATCTATTATAAGACAAACTAAAGAAAATATCAAATTCAGATTGTTTTACAGGTGAATTCTAACAAACGCTTAGGGAACAACCAATATGCATTTATTCAAATGGTTCTGGATAACAGAAAAAGAGGGACTATTCCTTATTTTATAAAACTGGTATAATTTTGATGCCAGACCCAACAAAGGGTAGTAACAGAAATAAATATTACATATGCCAAAATTCTAAATAAAATCATTACAATTCAAATCCAGTAATTAAAAAAACACATTGAATTTGAGTTAATCTCATAATCAATGTTTTATCATCTGAAAATCTATGAATGTAATTTACCACACCAATAGATTAAAAAAAACCCATATGATCATCTATACAGATGCAAGTGAAAGCATTCACACACACACACATCCCTACAACCTCTTAGCAAACTAGAAATAGAACTTCTTTAATCTAAAAACAACAACAAAAACAATAAACAAATCGACATAACTCACAACTACCACCAGCCTATAGAAAATTCCATATCCAACAGCAAAATACAGGATCATTTTCATTAAAGTTAGGATGAGAGGAAAAGGATGCCCACCATAATGGCTTCAATTAACCTCCAAAGAACCTATCTAGCAAAATAATACAGAAAAATGAAATGAAAGATATTAAGTATTAGGAAAAAACACATTGTTAATATTGCAGGGGATATGATTACCTATACGGAAAATCCAAACATATCTATAAACTAACAAGAGAATGTGACATACAAAATAGATATATAAAAATCAATAATAAAACTAGTTACTTAGAATGTAATAAAAATACCAATTATTTCATCAACAAAAATGATGAGAAATCCTATGGCTTTCCCTAGAAGAAAAAAATGTAAACTTTTATTGAAGAACTTAAAAAAAAACCCTCTATATGCAAAGATCTATTGATAGGAAGATTCAATACTATAAAGATACTCTTCAAAATTAATAAATAAATGTATTAAAATTCCAAACAAAATGGCAATAGGATTTTTTCATGGAACTCACAAAGTTGTTCTAAAATTCATATGGAAAAGTGAATAGCCAACTTGAAATAAGGGCACCCTTGTTCTGCCAGTTAATAAGATTATTTAATTATAGTAATTAACACAATATAGTACCAGCAGAGGGATGAGACTACTAAAAATGAACTGAGTGGCCCGGCATGGTGACTCATGCCTGTAATCCCAGCACTTTGGGAGGCTGAGGTGGGCAGATCACCTGAGGTCAGGAGTTCAAGACCAGTCTGGCCAACATGAAGAAACTCCGTCTCTACTAAAAATACAAAAATTAGCCGGGTGTGGTGGTGTGTGCCTGTAATCCCAGCTACTCAAGAGGCTGAGGCAGGAGAATTGCTGGAATCCCAGAGGCAGAGGTTGCAGTGAGCCAAGATGGCGCCACTGCACTCCAGTCTGGGTGACAGTGTGAGACTGCTTCAAAAAAAAAAAAAAGAAAGAACTGAGTGACCATAAACAGACCCATTCACACTCAACTATTTAGAATAATTACTAATTAGTGCAGTAGGGATGAACTTTTAAATAAATGAGGTTGGGATCACTGGTCATCCATACAGAAAATGTTAAATCAATTAAAAGACCTTTCTGCCCGTGGATGCTGCCGAAGAAGCATCGTTAAAGTCTCTCTTCTCCCTGCCGTCATGTCTAAGTCAGAGTCTCCTAAAGAGCCCAAACAGCTGAGGAAGCTTTTCATTGGAGGGTTGAGCTTTGAAACAATGGATGAGAGCCTGAGGAGCCATTGTGAGCAATGGGGAACCCTCACAAACTGTGCAGTAATGAGAAATCCAAACACCAGGTGCTCCAGGGGCTTTGGGTTTGTCACATATGCCACTGTGGGGGAGGTGGATGCAGCCGTGAATGCAAGTCCACAGAAGATGGATGGAAGAGTTGTGGAATCAAAGAGAGCTGTCTCAAGGGAAGATTCTCAAAGACCAGTTGCCTACTTCACTGTGAAAAAGATATTTATTTGTGGCATTAAAGAAGACACTGAAGAACATCACCTAAGAGATTATTTTGACAGTGTGGAAAAATGGAAGTGATTGAAATCATGACTGACCAAGGCAGTGGCAAGAAAAGGGGCTTTGCCTTTGTAACCTTTGATGGCCATGACTCCATGGATAAGACGGTCATTCAGGAACACTATATCGTGAATGGCCACAACTGTGAAGTTAGGAAGCCCTGTCAAAGCAAGAGATGGCTAGTGCTTCATCCAGGCAAAGAGGTCGAAGTGGTTCTGGAAACTTTGGTGGTGGTTGTGGAGGTTGTTTCGGTGGGAATGACAACTTTGGTCGTGGAGGTAACTTCAGGGGTCATGGTGGCTTTGGTGGCAGCTGTGGTGGTGGTGGATATGGTGGCAGTGGGGATGGCTATAATGAATTTGGTAATGATGGAAGCAATTTTGGAGGTGGTGGAAGCTACAATGATTTTGGCAGTTATAACAATCAGTCTTCAAATTTTGGACCCATGAAGACAGGAAACTTTGGAGGCAGAAGCTCTGGCCCCTATGGTGGTGTAGGCCAATACTTTGCCAAACCATGAAACCAAGGTGGCTATGGCAGTTCCAGGAGCAGCAGTAGCTATGGCAGTGGCAGAAGATTTTAATTGGGAAACAAAGCTCAGCAGGAGAGGAGAGCCAGAGAAGTAACAGGGAAGCTACAGGTAACAACAGATTTGTGAACTCAGCCAAGCACAGTGGTGGCAGGGCCTAGCTGCTACAAAGAAGACATGTTTTAGACAAATACTCATGGGCATGGGCAAAAAACTCGAGGACTGTATTTCTGACTAATTGTATAACAGGTTATTTTAGTTTCTGTTCTGTGGAAAGTGTAAAGCTTTCCAACAAAGGGTTTTAATGTAGATTTTTTTTTTTTGCACCCAGGCTGTTGATTGCTAAATGTAATAGTCTGATTGTGATGCTGAATAAATGTCTTTGTTTTTTAATGTGCTGTGTAAAGTTAGTCTACTCTGAAGCCATCTTGGTAAATTTCCCCAACAGTGTGAAGTTAGAATTCCTTCAGAGTGATGCCAGGTTCTATTTGGAATTTACATACAACCTGCTTGGGTGGAGAAGTCATTGTCTTCAGAAACCTTGGTGTAGTTGAACTGATAGTTACTGTTGTGACCTGAAGTTCACCATTAAAAGGGATTACCCAAGCAAAATCATGGAATTATTGGTTATAAAAATGATTGTTGGCAGATCATATGCAATATATTTAAATTGAGAAATGGTACCAGATAAAATTACAGATGGGAATGAAGCTTGTGTATCATCCATTATTAGGTGTAATCAATAAACAATTTAATTCTCTCAAAAAAAAAAAGACCTGAGTATGAAAAGCAAAAGTTTACACTTATTAGAAAGAAATTTAGGAGAAATATGTTTATGTGCTGGTGTGTAAGGAAGAACAAGAGCCACAAAAAATGTGACAAAGAATGTGGAGCAGGAAATTTACAGAAGTCCCAAACAGCTACTATGGAAGATGCCAGACCTGGCTGGTAATCAAGAAAATTGGGCTAAAGTAACAATAAGATATTATTTTATACACATCAGACTGACAAAAATTAAAAGATTGACAATACTTGTATTAGTGGTGATATAGAGCAAAAGGAAAATATATTGTTGATAAAAGTACAAACTGATATAACAAATTTGGGGTGTAATTTTAGCATATGCAGTGAAGTTGAAGAGAATATCTAACAATGAAACAATTGTATTCCTAGGAAAGTACCTTTAAAACCTCGGGTTTCTTCCAAGATTAACATCCATCCCAGTGAGAGAGGTACCTTAGGAAAGATGTATATAGGAATGGAGACTGTCCTTAGAATAGTCATTGGAAGGCCATATTGATATAAATTTCCTTCTGGGATAGAGATCTAACAGTTCCATCAGGACAGGAAAATCTGCTAGCACGTGATTCTAAGAAAACAGCTTCATTATGTATTACAATTTAGGTAGAGAATAGATGGCTTAAGAATTTTGCTTTAATTATTTGTACTTATAATTCATATAAAATATTAAAAATTATAATTTATTTTGAATTATAAGCTATTCATTAATGTTAATATAGTAAGACCTCATTTCTTCCAATTATATTATCTCCATACAAGTAATAAATTTGAATTTTCCCAAAAAAAGGTAGACTAATTTATATCCCTAACCTTAATTCTCTCTTTTAGTACAAGTATATGAGGGGCAGAAATGACTACCTTAAATAGGAAACAGAGAAAAGTAGGTTAAAGATTTGCTGAAATGAGTATCCTTTGAATAAGTTTAATTTCACACTCCAAGAAATGTGGGTTAATAAGTCATTTCGGGATTTTTCTTAAAATGAGAGGCTGCTTAAGTAAGTCTGCAGACAAAAGAGATATATATCTCATTAGGTTACTGTAGATTTTACTTTGAAGGAGAGGAGCAAACACAGAATTTCTTCATTCACTGTTCAAATAAACACATATTTTCAAATACACCTGTAGGAAAATGCATTTATTTTAGAGAAAGAGTCTAGGAGATACATTCCATATTACTCTGTTGAGTGTATAAACTTAATATTGCCTTGTGATTTATTTAAATCAGTGGTTCTACACCAGGAGCGATTTTAAACTCAGAAGACACTTGGTAATGTCTGGAGACATTTTTACTTGCCATGAGTGGGAATGCTATTGGTGTCTAATATGTAGAGGCCTAGGATGCTGCTAAATATTTTCAATGCACATGTCAGGCTGTGTTCTAGCCACAGTCACCAAAAAGTTATCCAGCCCTAAATGCCGATAGTGTGGATGAGAAATCCTAATTCAAATCAGCTTCCACTCTTCCCCTGCCAAGTTATGATACTTGACACA
The DNA here is from genome assembly GCF_009828535.3 of Hylobates moloch. Lineage (NCBI taxonomy): Eukaryota > Metazoa > Chordata > Mammalia > Primates > Hylobatidae > Hylobates > Hylobates moloch. Next base: position 62,147,854 of record NW_026652284.1, read on the forward strand.
TACTAACTAATATATATTTTGAACTAAGAACATTAAAAAGATATTCAAATTATTATTTTTATTTGTAAAAGGACTGATTTAAAAATTAAAAATGAACTAAAGGCTGTCTTGCAAGAAGAAAGAATACTATACTTTAAAGGAATAAAAATCCTGGAATCCTTGAGCTGGAAAAGGAGTGATAAACACTTAGCTTCTTCAGCCCAATGTTCACTTAAAATAAAACTTAATTTTCTGAACAGATTCTAAATCAAAGAGACAAAATGGTAGCCAAAAGGCTGAATGAAACCCAGAAGCAATGATCTAGCCAGGATTTAATAGGGAGTTCTGGGAAACGATATATCTATGGGGCCTTGATAAGCTTTCCACATAGCCTGAGACTCAAGCCACACAGGACAACAGAGCTCATATGCATGTATAGAATAGCAGATGGGAAAGGATTCAGCAGAAACTAAAATCTACGTTATACTTGAAAATGACCTTAACTTTAAATGCACTCCTTAGACTATATACAGATCCATTACCAGAGTGTAAAAATCTTACTAGTTTGAGGTATAAGCAAAATTTATGACCAACTGTTGACTGAACATTAAGCTATGCAGAAATAAAGAAAGCCAGGCTTAAAAATAAAATGAGGAAAAAAACACTGAGAAAAGACACCAGTGACCACACATTGCTGAGGAGACAAACTTCACAGATTTAGTCCAGGCAAGTTACTAAACAGACAGACAAAATAATAATAACCACTATAGGAGGCAGAGATTAAGAATCAAGAGTTGCTACAGTATATCACCTAAAACATCTTGTATTCAAAAAAATGTATAAAACACTCAAAGAAACAAGGTCAATCTAAGCATACTCAGGAAAAAAGGAAGTCAATTGAAGCTATCTCTAAATGGCCCCAAATGTTAGGCATATCAGGCAGTGATTTTTAATGCAACCATTACATACATGAAATAAACTAGAAAAAATTGAATTAATGATAAGGATAATGATAATGAGTCAACAAATAGAAAAATCTCAATAAAGAGAAAGAACAGTTAAAAAATAAGCAATTGAGAATTTTGGACTTGAAAAGCACAGTAACTGAAAAATTAACAAGAGGGGCTCAACAGGAGATTTAATATGACCAAAATATAAATCTGTGAATCTGAAGATTAATAGAAATTTTCCAATCTGAAGATCAGAGAAAAAAGCAATTGAAGAAAAATGAACAGCACTTCAGACACATTTTGCACAACATAGAGTATACAAATATACAAGTAATGAGAGTCCTAGAAGGAGAAGGGAGAGAAAAAGGGAGTGAAAAAGTATTTGAAGAAATAATGGCTAACGAATTCCAAAGTTTGATATAAAACATTAATCTGCCAAGTCCAAAAAGCTCAATGAAGCCAAAGCATGAGAAACAGAAGGAGATCCACATCCCAATACATCATAATAAAACTGCTGAAAGTCAAACAAACAGAGTATCTTGAAAGCAGCAAGGGCAAAATGGCTCATCACGCACATGGAAACAATATAAAGGTTGATTTTTTTTTTTTTTATCAGAAATAATAGGGGCCAGAAGGCAGTGGAATGACACATTCAAAGTGCTGGAAGAAAAAAATCTGTCAGTAAAACTATCTTTCAAAAATGACTATTTCCAGCTAAACAAAGACTGTGAGAATTTGTTGCTAGCAGACCTGTCTTACAAGAAAAACTAAAGAAAGATTATGAGACCGAAAGGAAGTGATACTAGATGATCACATCAACCTACAGGAAGAAATGAAGAGGGCCAGAAATAGTAAATATGTGCATTAAATAAAATAATCTATGAAATATATTTTCCCATTTCTTAAGTTCTTTAGAGCACAAAAGACTGTATAAAGAAATAATTATTGCACTGTATTGTTAGGTTTATAAGATATATGTAAAATAGATAACAATAGCAACACAAAGAAAGAGGGAGGAAACAGAGAGATATTGGAGCCAAGTTTATATTTCACTGAAATATAATACCTTAAGCAGTCACTGAAAAATAAGAAAAAGTAAAAAATTCTACAGAAGAATCAAAATGGCATACTAAAAATTATTTTACACAAGATAAAAGGAGGAATGGGATGGGGACAGATGAGAGAAACAGAAAACAAATTGCAAAATGGCAGATGTAAAAGACAGATGTCAGAAAGAATAACAGATCAAGACCCAATTACATGCTATGTAGAAAGGATGGATCTTGGGTTGAAAGATACAAACAGACTGAAAGTAAAAGGATGGGAAAAGATATGCTATGCAAACAGTAATGATAATAGAGCTGCAGTAAACAAGACAGTATCATACTGGCACAAGGACAGGAAAATAGATCAACAGACTAGAATTAAGAGTCCAGAAACAAACCCTTCTTTTCATGGTCATTTGATTTCTGACAGAAGTGTTAACATAATTAAACAAAAGGAACTAAAAAAAATTAAGATAGGTATAGGAACTTAAGACCCTTACCTAACACCTTAAAAAAATTTAACCCAAAATAGACCATAAACCTAACTGTAAGAGCTTAAATATAAAATTAAAAAAATATATGAGAAAATATTTGTAATGTTGGGTTAGGCAAAGAGTTTTTATAATACAATAGTAAAAGCATAAGCCATTTAAAAAGGTGACAAAATAAACTTCATTAAAATTAAAAACTTTTTCCACTTCAAAGAATGCCATTAAGAGGATGAAAAGACACCTATAGACTGGAAGAAAATATCTACAAATTGTATCTCTGATAAAGGATTAATATCTAAAGTAAAGATTTTATAACTGAATAAGATAAACAGCCCAGGTTTTTTTTAAAAATGGGCAAGACATGAACAGACATTTCATTGAAGAAAACATGAATGGCTAAAAAGCATGTGACATGATGATCAATATCAAAAAATCATTAGAAACATGAAAATTAAAGCTATAATTAAATATCACTACCTATCCAAGAGAATGGCTATAATCCAAAAGAGAGATAATATCAAATGTTTGTGAGGACATAGAGAAACTAGAATTCTCATACAGTACAAGTGAGAATAGAATACAGCAACTTGCAAAAACTTTATTGGTTTCTTTAAAAAGTTAAACTTGTTACATGATTGAACACTTCTACTCTTAGGGAAGTAGAATTTCTCAGTCCATGAGAAATAAAACCATATGTTCACACAAAACATTATATGAAATTGTTCATAGCATTACTCATAATATCACAAAACTGGAAACAATCCAAGTATCCCTCAATGGGTGACTGGATAAACAAAATGTGGTATATGCAAACAATGAAAAACCATTTAGTAATGAAATAATTATAGAGGATAACATGGAATACCCTCAAAAGCATGCTAAGTGAAATAAATCAGGTGTAAAAGATTGTAATACTGTATATTATATATTAGGCAGACTGTATATATAAAAGTTATGTATATTGTAAACTAATACACACACACAAACACACATTGTATGATTTTATTTATATGAAATATCCAGAAACGGCAAATGTGTAGAGAATGAAAGCAGATCAGTGGTTGCCTTGGGCTGGAGGTGCAGACTAACTGCAAAATGGCTTATAGGAATTCTTTTTGAGGTGATGAAAATATTCTAAAATTGGGTTACAGTGATGATGGTGTAACTGCTCTATAAATTTCCAAAGTATTAAACTGTACATTTTCAGTAGAATAGCAAACAACAAATTGGTGAATATTATGGATGAAAATATTACTCCAATAAAGCTGTTTTAAAAAGGCCATGGCATTCAATCTAACACAAAGAACTGACTCAGCTTGAATGAAAACATTACAAATCTACCAATTAAATCTGTTCCATTTAAATGCCATTAAACATTTGGGGAAAAAACTTGCATAAAATCCTAGCTAATCTACTATTACCAAATCTGTTTTGTGAATCTAGGCTATTGCTTCAAGAAACAGGACACTTTAACACGTCAATTAATGTAATTTGAGAGGCATCAGGCACGAGCTAAACTGATAACAAAATAATCACTCCTACCCCTGAAGTTTTAAATTTGATTTTAGCTGTACATTTCTCATTTTGACATTCAAATGGAAGAAAACTCAGTTTACACATAGTATTATTAAATATAAAAAGGTCCCCCAAATCATTTTTTGAAACAGTAAAAATAAATAATGCAGGATTTAATTTTAGAGCTTTATTGACTATAAGACATGAATTTTTACTTTTTCACTGAGCTAAGTCTATGTATTTCACTGAAAGCAACCTTTGACTCAAACATTGAAAGCTTTCTGTGCAAAACTACCATAGCCTGAAATTATAATATTTTGCTGCTTGCTATTCCATTCAAGAAACAATGTAGTTATTGTACTGTATTTGTTCCTCTTTTCATGTGCTATATAATACAGCACTTACCCTGCTTTCTTCTAGGCTATCAAATGGACCCGGTGGATCATCCAAACAAAGAAATTCTCTCACTGCAAGGCTTTTCAAAGGAAAAAAAAAAAAATGATCTGAAGTACAAATAAGTTTGCAAAAGATAGCAAAAAGCAAAAGTTACTTTGAAGCTGTACAGTGTTTTAAACAAGTTAGTTATGTGTTTTCATACAAGTAACTAAATATAAATATAAAACTATAGAAGATGCAAAGATCTTAAGGTGTTTTCTAAGATCTTAGAACATAAATATCACAAATGTATTGTTACATACAAACTATAGGACATAAAACACACTTCACAATAATGGTTCAAGAGACCAACATAGTGAATAGCCTCTTTATGATTTTCAAAGACATATTAGTCTGAACTAGTCCAAGTCATTATCCTTTTATGAATAAATGCAATTTCTAATTTATACCTCACTTGTTTTTGTTTCAGTAGATGCTTCTAAAGTGACCAAAAACCATTTACTCTCAAACAAGTTAAAGACTGACCTTGCAATCATGTTTATTATATTAATTTACTTAAATATTTTCCCTAGATAGTTCGAGAGAAAAAATTCTAACCATCCTATCTCTAAATGACCACAAATTTTAAAATAATTGTTAAAAAATGATATTGTTATGCTTATACTTTGCTATTATCAGAGAAACAGGTTAAGGAGGTAGATAACCAAACTTCCTTATAATAAAAATGCCTCCCTGCCTTTCTAAAAAGCAATTTTGGACTGAGAGACAACTCTTATGTACACATCAAAATATAAATGTGGATCCTTATTTTAGATTTGCAAAATAAAATCTTTACAAATTTCCTTTTACAAAGGATTTTTTTTTTTTTTTTTTTTTTTTTTAAGACCAGTCTCGCTCTGTTGCCCAGGCTGAAGTCTGGAGTGCAGTGATGTGATCTTGGCTCACTGCAACGTCCGCCTCCTGGGTTCCAGTGATTCTCCTGCGTCAGCCTCCCGAGTAGCTGGGATTAGAGGCTCCCACCACCACGCCCAGCTAATTTTTGTATTTTTAGTAGAGATAGGGTTTCTCCATGTTGGCCAGGCTGGTCTCCCACTCCTGACCTCAGGTGATCCGCCCGCCTCAGCCTCCCAAAGTGCTGGGATTACAGGCATGAACCACCGCGACCACGCCCAGCCAGGATTTCTTGATATACTACAAAAAGGGGATGTCAACTTATGCTAAAAAGGGAATAGGGCTTTTGGGTTCAGATTAGGCCAGACAGGTTGATGATGTCAGGAGGTGTCCATGAAGAGTTAAATGGAATTTTACATATCTTATTGTATTTAATATGCTCACATATTCTATTGTATTTAATTTTCACAACAATCATGTACGATTAGGATAAGTATTGGATCTCCATTTCACAAATGATACCAAATTTCAGAGAGGTGAAATTACTTGTCTATTGTCAGAAAGTGCAGGTGGTAGAGATGTACTTTCAATCTGTTCCCTGAGTGTGAATATGTGTCCTTTTCTACCTTTAAATTCTTTTGTCTTATGCTTTGGTTCATTTGGATTCTCCTTGCTGGACACTTCTCTCTGAAAACATCTGATTTATCTGCATCCCTCTCTAGTCGTGGCCTCTAGTAGAACACTGCAGTTGGTCTGATAGCACAGAGTAGAACAAGGTCTTCTGATGTAGATATTATACTTCTATCCACCCATTATTTATACTGGGGCACCTGCTATTACATACAAATGACTCCTAGGAAATCAATTATCTGGGATTGAGAGGTCAAGTTTGTATGAAACCCTGAGGAAATAGCACTTAAGACTGAAAGCAAACTGCTAAGAAATATAAGAAAGGTCCTGTTTAATACTTTCAGTATATGACAAATGTGAGACATTATTTTCTTACAGTTTTATATTCAAATTTCCTCATACTTTAACGCTGCTTTTATGTTTACAAATTACTCTATTGGACTGCTACTGCTAGGAAAGAAAAAGGGGTAAAGGAGTACACATATATCCCTTTTTATATCTTTGGTTTACAGTAGAAATTTAGCCAAGATGGACAGTGAATGTTGACAGTGTATCCAGCTGGAGGAATCATTTTGGAGTGGTTATTCTGTTTCATTCACCTTCCCTAAAAATCTTTACGATCTATGGCTCACTAGTGTTCTACTTAAATGAAATCCAATGGATTCTTTAAGTTTTTATCCATATAGTTCCAAGGTTATATTCTATGCTTTACTTTCTTTAAACAGTAGCAGAATAAAATTTGAAACCGGCTTTGCAACTTTACATAAAACCTTTTCAGTGGCTCATTACATTTCCCATGCTTCAACAAGACTCAGTCAGTAAAGAAAGCAGTCAATACCCTCAAACCCTATTTTCTTTCTAAGGAGAGGACACACAAGAATCTCTGGAAGATGGTAGTAATTGAGAAAACAATTCCTTTCTTCTTAGAAATTCTGATAGATTTTTCCCCCTAGGAAAGGAAACCCTCACCCTTGCTTGAGAATCACTGACTACATAACTTTATTTAGATCCAGTGAATATTTATTGACTGCCTATGTGTGCCATTATTCCTTTTATTATCTGGAATACATTTTTACTGTGTTTGGGAAAACTATTTTAAAATTGGGATCAGGTGTTGACTAAATTTACTAAATCCCTCAGCATTGTTTTAATTATCAGTGCAAATCTGTACTATAAATTCATCTCTTTCTTTGATTCTCTTGAAGTTTTTTTTTTAAAAAGAGTTTTACTGTATTTTCAAACTATGCTCTTAAGAACAACATATTTGACTTTACTGCAAATTTTATAACTATCTGTAATTTAATTTCTACCAAAATAACATTTTGTAGCAAAAACCATCCAACCAACCTTAGTAATGTGTTGATTCTCATGACAGCATTATATGAACTACTGTATAGATAATTTTATAAAAATACTAAGATTAACTTCTCTGAATATCTTAAATTTTCTTTTTTTAAATTAAAAAATATAAAAACAATTTAGAGACATTAACGATTACATTTCCTGTGAAAAGATAGTTCAGGTTGCAAATGAACAAAAGTTATCTTTAAGTATTCTTGTTCAAGTAGAGAATTATTGAATTTTTTTTTTAACTAGAAGAGACCTAACTTGTCATCTAATCAAACATATCCCATTTAATAATTCCCTCTTTGATACCACTGATAGTTATCTACTCTCTTCAAATAGTTAAGATAAAGAGAAATCTACTTTTTCAAAAGGCAGAACATTTTTATATTGGACAGCTTGAAATGACAGGTAACTTTTTAAAATCTGAGCTGATAGTAACTTCCTCTAACTTCTTGCTGTTATTCCTATTTTATGTTAGCCTTGCTATTCAACAAAATGAGGTTATTAGACCAGCCAGTATCAGCATCACCTAGAAACCTGTGAGAAATGCAAAATCTTCCCCTCACGCTTGCTGAATCAGGGTCAGCATTAACAAATCCCAGGTGATTCACAGGCACACTACAGTTGGAGAAGCACTACTCTTAAATATACATGATCAATCCTTCCTTCCAAAAACAATCTTTCAAATCTTTCAAGTATGTAAAGACGGCTATCATATCTCCCAAGTAGTTTTTTAAAAGAATATTCTCATTTCTTTCAATTGTTCTGTCATATTAATGTTTGGATACTATTTTCTTTTCTTTAAAGCCATGAACTGCTATTAATCCAGATCCATCCTGAACTTTAAAAAAATAGATGTAGAATTAAAAATACTGAATTTTGGTACTGAACCCCTTACAGATAAATGATAATGTGAAGACAAATACATAACTTTAACTTTTGAATTTTGAAAAATTAAAAAGAAAAACATGGCATATAAGATATATGTGAAGTACTTCTAAAAATGGAGAATGGTAAAATATTTGCTGTGCTGATTAATGACATAATAATTTAAAAGTAGTTCAAGACAGTGTAAAATAAACAGTTATATTTTAACTAAGACTGTGCAATGTAAGGCTATATTCACCTTGAGAAACTGACTTGCATGTTGTTCCTGGTACAAGACCTGTACCTTCTTGCTTCTGCATTTTGATTATGATATTTCCTATCATTTGCAAAGTCCTTCTTCATCTTTCCTTGCCGGTCCAATGATCACTAATTCTTTAAAGTGCAGTTCAACTATCACCCTCTGCGAAGCCTTTTCTAATTTTCCTAGTCAAAAGTTCTCTTTTCCACCTTTAAAAGAGATCTAACTATCCATTATGATTTCTGGGGGTATGTCTTCTTTCTATTCAGTTTTTTTTAATAGGATGAGTATCTAATTCATTTTTATATAGTCAAAACATCTTTTAAATAGTAAGCTCTAAATAAATATTTATTGAACAGATAAAATCTCTAATAAATTTGTTTATTATGTAAGTATTAATGTTTTTATCTGCATCCTTACTTTGAACTTTCTAAATAAATCTGAAAACAACATTCTTTTAAAATATTCAAATCAATAGTCCTTAACATCCATTCACTTTGTATTTTCTTCCATTTCTGCTTTGTTAAGAGTTGGAGAATATGTAGCATTAAAGGCTGCCCATTGTGTAATGGTAAGTGCTTAGCCAAGAGGAAGGTTAAGAATTAACTTTGTTGTAAGGTGCTAAGGATACAAAAAGTGAAAGAACAATTAATAAACAATTAATATTAATGTATAAACAATATCAAATAATTATTTGGCCAGCTAAAGATACTAAGCTTTTTCTATGTTGCCATTCCAACTGTACCAGAATGCTAACAGGCATCCCAGCAGGTAATATGCAACTAATTTATGTTTTTATGTAGTGACTTTTACATGCAGTTTTATGTTTTCATAAAGAAATGCTGAGATTTTGTCTTTTTTCCTTTTCTCCCTTAGGAGGGATTTCCCCCTCTTCCTTTTTAATTGTAAAAAATGAGAGAATCTTCTTTCACTCTTCTTCTACCTTGTTGGATACAATCAAGCTTTTGTCTGATGAACTACCTTATACTCCAACTACTATTTGAATTTAGATTGCAGAGATAGTTAAAATCTTGGCTGTGCAGTACAACAGTAATACTGATGGCAGAATCAGTGCAATAATTTAGTCTGTGATACATTTAGAATTAGGTATGTATTTTATAGAAGGAACAGTAGTGAGGGATGAGAAGATATAATCTCAAAAAATGTAGGAAAGTACTGTGCTAGTTTTTTAATGGATCAACCATCCGTTCATAAATATTTGGCAACCTGAGACTTTCTATATACTTTCTAATTATTTGTTTCTGACTCAATCCATCTTCCTACCCATAATCTTAAACATTCCAGGCTCCCCAAATCCCACTCTCAGTATTGCTTGATCATTGCAAACAGCGCTGATCTCCCCACTTCTTTTAGTTCTTTTTACTTTTATAAACTGTATCATACCAAGTAGCAATTCACAAATGTCATTATTTTGTTGAAACAGGAGCCTAATTTCTCTAAATGAATTTTAAAACCAGTGAGTATATATCCCCTCTTTTATACCCTTTAATACAGGGCAAATGCTAAGATTTGCTCTGTATGAATAACCCTTCCTCCTCTTCCCTGACTCACATTTTAAGCAATATGTTAACAAGTCTCTTACACTGTGAAATAAAAAATGCTACTCATCACCTATAAAAAAGATAGTGGGTACCAAGGCACAAGTACCCTGCTTTTAATTGAATTGAGGTTATCTTCCTGCATTCCCTAAATGCCTGATGATATACAACAAAGGCAGGTAGGCTAACAAATGCAAGGCATACTAGATTCTTTCATGCAAGATTTCTTAGAACGTTTAATCCTCTAGGGATATCAAATGAAACCTTTCCCCAACTTATTTGGCCAAGAAACCTTTCTTTCCCTAAAACGCCTATTTATGAATTGAGCAAGACCATTACCACTGTTCTGAGCTATGCAGCTTTAGAAACGACAGGATCTCAAATGGCCCTAGTAATCTCTACTTTAGCAACTAAGATCTATTATTAGTATTTTAAAAATAGAGAATTCATTTATAGAACACGTTTGATTTTAATTCACCACAATATTTTAAATATAGAGACATAAAGGTTTACCGAACAAGGGATAAGAGAAAAGGGGAGAGGATATGTCGAATTCTTGGTGGTAGTAAAAGTCCTCTTTTACGGTATGCTACCAAACATATTTTCTTCCAAGGCTTTCTCTATAATTTTGGTGTTTACTGGTTTTTATTCCTGCTTTGTGTGTCTGAATTAACACTAATCTTTTCTCTTTTTTCTTTTGAGATGTAAAATAAATATATATATATATATATATATATATATATAAAGTGGGGAGCACTAATGTTTTCACCACCTAGACCACATAATCGCTAACTCTGTCACATCGGCTTCAATTTTTTTTTCTAAAACACAGTATATCAGTGAATATCAATAGTTCTATCATTCATTCAAGAAGTACCTATTGAGAACCAACTATGTTAACACTGTGCTAAACATTAGAGATTGGATGGTGAATAAAATAGCCACATGACTTGTTGTTATACATCTTACAATCTGGTGGGAGAAAGAAAAATATTGACAGAAATAATTATAAGCTGAAGTGCTATGAAAGTGAAGTACCAATTAGCCTTTCTCAGCTGGGATTCCAAGAGAGAACTGACCCCTACTGATAATGATTTAAGTGATTATTGTCTCAATTCTATTGAGACTGGCACATAGCTAGTATCATCTTAGAATATAGGAAATAAGTTAATTCATTACCTATGGGTGACGAATGGTGTCTCAAAGCATCAGAGCCAGTTGAGAAGGGATGGTGCAGACTCTGTGACAGAGAACTGACCTAGTGTTTGGTGGTGGTGGTAGTGGTGGTGAGTGGTCAGTCAGGAGGCCAGTTACCTAAGGAAGTGCAGTTTGTGTTGAAAACTGAAGGATGGGTAAGGTACGAGGTCAGGGTTGGGTGGGGTAGTAGTGTGAAAGGCTGCCTTTTCAGGAAATATCATATTTGAAGGCTCTGAGAAACAAGGAGCAAGCTGATTTTAGAGAATTAAAAGACGACCAATATGGCAAATGTACAGAAAAGGGGAGGTGGGCAGGAATAACAAAACCCAAGGTTGGAAAGAAGGCAGGTAGGCAGGGACCAGAAAGAATACTTTAAGTCAAACTGCATCACAAAGATCACTGTGGCTCTACTGGGCTATAGTAGTAAGAGGGGAGGAGGAAGACCAGTGAGAAAGCATCTACTGTAATTAAGGTGAGAGATACTTGCTTGGACTAGGGTAGTGATGGCAGGGTTGGAGAAAACTAGACAGACTTGAGTGGTACTTGCAAGGGAAATGTTAAGGGTAGTGAAGGATGTGTTAAAGATGACTCACAGGTTCTGGGTAGATGATGCTGCTGCAAATTGGAGGAAAAAAGTTTGCAGACTGAACTTTCAAATGTGTTTTAGGTTTGACATAATTCTGAGATATCTGAAGATGTCGAGGAGACAATTTCATCTATCAATCTGGAGTAGAAAGAATGGGTTTGGCTTGTAGTTCCTTCATTAAGAGAAAAATAAGGGAGGATGGGCAGAGACCTTGAGAAGCCATCAGGCTTATGTGGCACACATTGAAAAGCAAGATGTATATATATATATATATCTGTATATATATGTGTGTATATCTACCTATAAATATATATATATATCGCGTGTGTGTTACGCAGGAAAAAACTTGATACATGTAAAGGTTGAGAAAAAGAGGTAGAAAAAATTAGATAGAATGGTTTTCTTAATTTGTTTTCCATCCTCATGTCAAAAACTGCTCAAGACAGTTACAGGCCCAAGTTATCTATAAGCTATTGCTACATTGTAAATGTTTTCTACTTTTTTTTCAAAATAGTTTCAATTTATCTGATAACGTAAGTTCCAAAATTAGATACTAGCTGATATTAAACCACTAAGCAATTTTCTTGTAAATATATTCTGAAGCAAAAAACCCATATAGATCTGTTCTTTTCCTTTTTTAATGCTGTTTGGTATTTTCACTCTACCTTCTATGTAAATTAAGCCAACTTCACAATTTTAATATTTTTACACTACTTTGGAGAAATATAAAGAATATTACTCTTACATAGTATCATAGTAACCAAAATTTTCCTAATATGTAAGTGGTTTTGTTTAAGTCATTGCTAAAATACAAAATACCAAAAGTTTACATTTGGGCAGTTTAGTACATGGTACACTGGATTTTTCACTTTACTGACTATTTAAAATAAGCTTTGATAAAAATGAAATATCAAATAAAGTCCTTCTTGAAAGAAAGCAAGAAAATCCCTTGTAGTACTTTGTTAAAGAAGACAAGTAATTATACTCCAACCCTGTATTTTTGTGCTTAAATAACTATGATCATAGATTTATTCTTTAATTTATGCCAGTTATTGGAATGCTTTTATAATCTCTTATTTCAATTCGTTACATACCAGTTAGCAATGTCCTTGTGAGCTACTAAATTTTGAAGAAACGCTTGTAATCCTAATTGTCTATCTTCTAAAAAGTCAGCATTGTAATTATCTTTAAACCAGCGTTTTGGAGGAAGTGCTAGCCGAAAACCTGGAAACATCTCTTTTAACTGAAAAAGAAGAAAAGAGCAAATACAATGTTTAACTCAAGCACTATCAATTCTACAAAATCTATCCTGTTGACTACATGAAATTATTCATAAGTTTAAGATAAAAGAATTAAATTCAGTTAAGCTTTTTATGCCTTGTTTTATTTGTTTTCTACCAGTTGTGTATACAGAAGAGTTCCAGTCTTTCCACATCCTTGCCAGAACTTGGCATTGTCCATCTTTTGAATGTTAACCATTTTGGTGGGGGTGTAGAACCATTTCATTCTGGTTGTAATTTGCATTTCTTTGCTGACAAATGAAGTTGAATATCTTCTCATCTGCTTATTTGCATTTGAGTATCTTCAATGAATTATGTATTAATTTTTTAGCACCTTCCCTTTAAAAAAATTAGGTTGCCTAAGTTATAAGAGTTCTTTATATATTTCAGATACAAGTCCTTTGTTAGATACATGCATTACAAATATTTTCTCCCAACTTGGCCTGACTTTTCAATTTAACAGTCTTAAGAGAGCAGATTTTTTTTAATTTTAATGTTATTTAATTCATCCATTGTTTCTTTTATGGTTTATGCTTTTTTTTAGATCATAAAAAAATTTTTGCTTACTCCAAGCTATAAAGATTTTCTTCTATGTGTCTTTCCTTAAAGTTTAGTTTTAACTTTTATATTTTGGTTATGACCTATTTTATGCATTTGGCTTAAATTTTACTTTCTTAGGGAAGACTTTCCCAACCCTGTAAACTAGGTGAAGTCTTCCCTTCTACATTCTGTTCAAGTTACCACAACTGTGTAACAAATTACCTGAAATCTCAGTGATATAAGATAACCATTTATTATTATTAATTATTAATATTATTAATATTAAGCTCACAGATTTTTTAGGTCAATAATTCATATGAGGTACAGTGAGGATGATATATCTCTATTACACAATGAATTCAGGCCTCAGCTGAAAGACTTGAAGGCTGGGTGCTGGAACTGTCTGAAGTTCACTCACTTACATCTATAGTGGATGAGGCTGGCTGCTGGCTGAGAACTTTGCCAAGGTTGTCAGCCATAAGCCTAACACTGGCCTCTCCAGGTGTCTTGGACTTTTCTTGCAGCATGGAAGCTGGTTTCAAAAGGGAGCATTTCAAGAAAGCAAGCCAGAATGAAACTGTGCACTTCTTGTAATCTAGGCTTAAAAGTCACACAGCATTATTTCCACCGACCTCTATTGGGTTGAGTAGTCGCAAGACCATCCAGGTTCACGGGGAGGGGAAATGTATTCATCTCTTGATGGGCAGTGGCAAAATTCAGGAAGAGCATATGGGACTGAAGATACGCTGTGGTCACTTTTAGAAAAGACAATCTGACACACATTGTCAAATCATGAATTTATTTCTTTAATGACATCATTCACAATGTAAACAGCACATTTAATTTAGGCTGTCTTAGTAGACCAGTGATTCTGAACTTTGGCTGCCCATTAGAATCACCTAAGGAGTTTTAAAAGATATTAATCATTGTTTCCCATCTCTTGATAGATTAGGATTTAATTAGTTGAAATGAGGCCTGGGCATTGTAATTTTAAAAAGCTTTCCAGGGGAATCCAAAGTGTAATTGAGAACCATTTTACTACACTACAATTATTATGCATGCCTTAGTCATAGTTGCATCTTTTTTTTTTTTTTTTTTTTGAGACGGAGTCTCGCTCTGTCGCCCAGACTGGAGTGCAGTGGCGCGATCTCGGCTCACTGCAAGCTCCGCCTCCCGGGTTCACGCCATTCTCCTGCCTCAGCCTCTCCGAGTAGCTGGGACTACAGGCGCCCGCCACCACGCCCGGCTAATTTTTTGTATTTTTAGTAGAGACGGGGTTTCACCGTGGTCTCGATCTCCTGACCTCATGATCCGCTCGCCTCGGCCTCCCAAAGTGCTGGGATTACAAGCGTGAGCCACTGCGCCTGGCCATAGTTGCATCTTTAATGTCTAGCATAGTGCCTGCGACATAACAAGCAGTCAACAATATATGTTCAATAAATGAATGACTGAAATGAATCTGCATATGTTTGCATTTCTACACTTAAATATAAAATGAATATCACAACTACAAAGGAAAAATGTACTGCATAAAATAGTGGAAAAATGGTAAATTATAACATTCTGTCTATATTTTATAAACATGAAGATAAAATAAATAAGGCAAAAACTAGAGAGTAACTTAGATAACTAAAACCTTAATTTGATTTCAAGATATAACTAGATATTTATGGCCTTGGAGCTTTGATATTTAATGTATCTGGAAAGAAAATAAAATAACAAAAGTCATGAGGGAAATGAAAATAGGCTTTTTATTAATTTTAAGCTTTATAATTTAAATTATAAAAACCAATTACAATTTAAATGGTTAGATTTT
This sequence comes from Hylobates moloch, assembly GCF_009828535.3. NCBI lineage: Eukaryota > Metazoa > Chordata > Mammalia > Primates > Hylobatidae > Hylobates > Hylobates moloch. The sequence goes on from NW_026652284.1 coordinate 62,163,203, forward strand.
TTTTCCCTTAAAAAATTGTCCACAGAAAAGAAGGAGTTGTCCCACAATTGGGTAATTCAAGAAGAGGAGGATAAGGGATAGAGAAAATAAGATCCAACAAAGGAGAGAAACGAAAAAAAAATCGCCAGAAAGACGGTGAAAGGCAATCTCAGGATGTCACTTATGAAGCTCATATGGAGGGCAGATCAGTTTAGGAGAGAGCAGCGTGACTCAAGAGACAGACATGTAGAGGAATATCACTGAACTTGTTTTTAATGTGAGGACTGAATGCCTGGTTGCATCTGCCACCGATTTTTTATATGAACCTGGAATGTCTTGACAATGAGTTGGTAAGGTCCTGCTCTCTCTCTCTCCCTATGCTCTGCTGCCTGGAAGCAACTGAGAACAGTAATTTTACCTCACAGAAATGTTCAGCTTTGTCCTACTGCTGTAACCTGGAAGTAGAAATATTGAGCTTAAATTTTAAATAGAATTTAGGAAAAAAACTCACTTCTCATGGCCATATTTCTATAATCAGTGCATCTTCCAGTCCACCCTAAAACCCTGCCTGGTTGCCCCAACTCTGATAAGCCCTGTGCATTCCAGAATTTGCTCATGACTTTGTCCTCTGACTTCCTCAACAGAGGCTCTTACCACTCCCAGAGAAGTTGAAGTCAGACCATAACCCAGGAAATAAAAATAAAATAAAAAGAAAATATTAATGTTCTATATACATGTTCTCTTTCTAAACAGTGTTATTTTAGCATGTTCAATAATTTTTGTATCACCAATTAGCTATTTGTACTTCACAACTATATAACTGGGAAATGCAAATTCCTTAAAGTTAGAATCACATCTATATAGTTTCTACATAAGAGTAACTCCAAATTCCTAGCACAATGCTGAACTCTATCTACTCATTTCATAAATACTTCATGATTGATTTTATAAAATGAAAAATCCTAAGCTTTTTTTTTTTTACAATTATATCAATAATAACTACAATTTAAACTGTGTGTCTCTTAGTGTTTGACATACTTTTTAAAAATATTGCCAGTAAAAGCAAGTGATGGGTAGAGCTCTTTCTGGTACCTATAACACCAACATAAACACTTATTAATTTTAAATGCCCATCTTGGAGGATCAAGGAGATATTTACTAAATTTAAATTAAACTTCTATCATCTTTTTTCTAAAAGATTTATCTAACTTTCAGCTTGCCTAAGAAAATACTTCAGCAATGAAGATGAAATCTAAAGAGATAATAGGAAGTAAACACTAAATAACAGTGGAGTCTGAAAAGAAAAATAATGTCATAAAGGATTAAATAGGTCTACAATGAAACTGAAATTAGTCTGCATGATCAAAATTGTAATAATTTCATTAAAAGCTAAGTATTCCACTTAACTATCAGGTAACTTCATGAATTGCTTTTGTCTTTCTGCTGGTTTGGTCATTTAAAAAATTAACAGAAGTACAGAATTATAGATTTTAAATTCATCAGTATAATATATGAAGCTCAGGAACAGTAAATAAAATTCATATATAATTGTAGGTATACATTAGAAATAACACTTTATTTTGGCATATTACAAGAAAGCATCTTAACCAAATCTTAAAATGGATAAAATAATTTAGCACTCCATATTTTACCTTTTCATTTAAACTGAGGTTTTTACAGTGGCAGAAAAATTTGGCAGCTAAATAACTACAAAGTTACATGGGTTTCCCATCACCAAACACTATAAAAATATACTAACTTTAAAGCTTCAAGGAGTCCAAAGAAGGAGGAAAGGAAAAGTCACAAATGGGAGAGAACAGGACCAGTACAGCTTTCTTATTAAACACCTGTCAAAATTAGAGAGTAATTTCTGCATGTTCTAAGATCATCTTACTTGGCCTCTCAGAAGCATAATAAACTGCTTGCTTCTTTTAGATAAATGATTTTTCTCTTGGCTTCCAAAATATCACACCCTCTGCCTCCTGCCCCATCTAAATTTCCTCTAGCTCTGGGGACAAGGCAGCTCTTCTTTGGCTATTATATTTTAATAATAATTTACTTAATTCTTCACTTTTAGAAATTTAGGTTGCTTCCAACTTTTAACTACTAAAAGCAAAGTAAAACACAGATAAACAAAACAATATACAAAACACTGTGGTAAGTGTCCTTAAAGCTAAATATTTCCCATGTTTATGACTACTTATATATGATAAATCCTAGAAATGTGATTATTATGTTACATTATGCAAAGCTTTTGGGTGTCCCCTAGGAAGATTCATACTTCCAACACCAGGTATTATCATTTAAATATGTCAGCTTGACAGGTGAAAAAGAGTGTCTTAATTTCCTTTTCTTGGAGTATCTGTGATATTAAGTGTTTTCCAGGTTTATTGATCATTTATGTTCCTTCTGTGAATTATCCTGCTCATACTGTTTTTTGCATTTTTTACTTTGGGGTTCACTTTCCTAATTTAGTTTTAAGGGTTCTTAATACACTGAGGTTTATTATTCTTCTGTTTTGTATGCACAGTAGACAGAATTCTAGATGGTCCATGACCTTTGCCTCTGGTGTTACTTCTGTGATTTTATTATGTTACATAGAAAAAGGGATTTTGCAGCTGTAATTAAGGTTACTAATCAATTGACCTTAAGATAAGAAGATTATCTGGGTGAGCCTTATCTTACCACATGATCCCTTTAGACTGTTTTCTCTAGCTGGTGGCAGAGGAGAAAAAGAGCTTCAAAGTACAGGAAGAACTTGGCCCACTGTTGCTGGCTTTGAAGATGGAGGGGCTACGTCCAAGGACTGAAGAGCAGTCTCTATGAAATATGAATGATTTTTGGCTGACAATCAGCCAGGAAACAGAAAATTTGGCCCTACAACTTCAAGAAACTAAATTCTGCCAACAACCTGAATAAGCTTGGAAGGTAATTCTCCCCCAGAACCTCCAGATAAGTGCCCAGCCCAGCTAACAGCTTGATTTTGACCTTGCTTGATGCTAAGCAAGGAACCCAGCTGAACCTACCCAAACCACTAAATAATAAACAGGTGTTATTTTAAGCAACAAAGTTTGTGGTAATTTATTATGCAGTAATAGGAAACTAATATAATATGTTAAATATGTTTTTGTTCATTATCTTATAGACATATATAATTTTATAATAATTCAAAAGATCTTACACATCTTTTTCAAACTCACAAGATAATTATTTATATTTCTGTTGGCAATTTTAAAGTTTCATATTTTTATGCTAAAAATTTTTTATAAAAATTTTTATTTTTAAAATTTTTTATAAAACTTTTTATTTTTAAAATTTTTATAAAACTTTTTATTTTTAAAATGTTTTATAAAAATTTTTATTTTTAAAATTTTTTACAAAACTTTTTATTTTTAAAATTTTTTATTAAAAAATTTAATTTTCTTATGAACTAGAATGGATTTGACTCAATTAACAAAGAAGAAAAAATATAACAGAAGTATAGGAAATAGAAAAGAATTCAAAACTGAAATGTTAGTTTGGATTTATTATAGTACTTACTTTGTCATTAAGCCTAGAGAAGTCAGTGTATCTTCTGAAAACTACCCAGCTTTCTTCTGGGGTTTTCTTTACTAGTATTTTATACACCTATGCACAGGAAGAAAAAGAGACAGAGAGAAAAATATAAAAGTAAAGATATTTAAAAATTCAAGCCAAATATTTTTAAAAATTTTACTTGATAACCCAGACTATAACAATTATTATGTAAAAAATATCAAAAATCATTTAAATTATCAAAAGTACAAATAATCAATGCAGGCACCAAAAGCCAGATTTTTTGCTTAGGAAATATAACAGATTTGATACAAAACGCTTTTTCTGAGCACACTAACAATAAACTCATCAGCTTCCAAAACATGATTTATGTCAATATATTCTAAAATTGATTAAAAAATTATACTTGAGGAAGCTATGAAAAATAGCCACTTTTGTTCTACACAATTTTAAACTTAATAACTATCAAGCAAAGTTTTCAAATAAGTTCAATGTTTTTATTGTCAAGAATAAAATATGGAAGTCCTAGCCAGAGCAATCAGGCAAGATATTAAAAAAAGGCATCCAAATAGGAAAAGAAGAAGTCAAACTATGTGATTCTATGCCTAGAAAATCCTAAAGACTCTGCCAAAGGGCTCCTGGAACTGATAAAGGACTTCGGTAAAATTTCAGGATATAAAATCAATGTTTAAAAATGAATAGTATTTCCATACACCAATAACATTCAAGCTGAGAGCCAAATCAAGAATGCAATCCCATTTACAGTAGTCACACACACAAAAAAACCCACCTAGGAATATATCTAATCATGGAGAGGAAAGATCTCCACAGGGAGAACTACAAAACATTGCTGAAAGAAATCACAGGGCCAGGTGTGGTGGCTCACACCTGTAATCCCAGCATTTTGGGAGGCCGAGGTGGGCGGATCATGGGGTCAGGAGATCAAGACCATTCTGGCTAACACAGTGAAACCCCATCTCTACTAAAATACAAAAAAAATTAGCCGGGCGTGCTGGTGGGCGCCTGTAGTCCCAGCTACTTGGGAGGCTGAGGCAGGAGAATGGCATGAACCCGGGAGGCGGAGCTTGCAGTGAGCTGACATTGCACCACTGCACTCCAGCCTGGGCGACGACAGAGCGAGACTCTGTCTAGGCGGTTAAAAAAAAAAAAAAAAAAAAATCACAGATAACACAAAGAAACAGAAGAACATTCCATGCTCATGGATTGGAACAATCAGTATCGTTAAAATGGCCACACTGCCCAAAGCAGTCTACAGATTCAATGGTATTCCTATCAAACTACCAACATCATTCTCCACAGAATTAGAAAAAAACTACTCTAAAATCCACATGGCACCAAAAAAGAGCCGAAATAGCCAAAGCAATCCTAAGTGAAAAGAACAAAGCCAGAGGCATCACACTACCTGACTTCAAATTATATTATAAGGCTACAATAACCAACAGCATGGTACTGGTACATACACAGACATATAAACTAATGGAAGAGAATAGAGAATCCAGAAACAAAACTGCACACCTACAGCCATCTGATCTCTGACAAAGTTGACAAAAATAAGCAATAGGGAAAGGATCCCCTGTTCAATAAGCAGGGCTTGGATAACTGGCTAGCTATATGCAGAAAAATGAAACTGGAGCTCTATCTTTCACTATATACAAAAATTAACTCAAGATGGATTAAAGATTTAAAGGTAAGGCCAAAACTATAAGAATCCCAGAAGAAAACCTACAAAACACCATTCTGGACATTGACCTTGGGAAAGAATTTATGACTAAGTTCTCAAAAGCAATTGCAACAAAAACAAAACTTGATGTGAGACCTAATTAAAATAAAGTTTCTGCACAGCAAAAGAAACTATCAATGGAGTAAAGAGACAACCTACAGAATGGGAGAAAATATTTGTAAACTATGCGTCTGGCAAAGGTCTGATATCCAGAATCCAAAAGGAACGTAAACATTCAAGGCTGGGTGCAGTGGCTCACGCCTGTATCTCAGTTGGGAGGCTGAGGTGGGCGGATCACTTGAGGTCAGGGGTTTGAGACCAACCTGGTCAACATGGTATGGTGAAACCCCGCCTCTACTAAAAATACAAAAATTAGCCAGATGTGGTGGTGGGTGCCTGTAATCCCAGCTACTCAGGAGGCTGAGATGGGAGAATTGCTTGAACCTGGGAGGCAGAGGCTGCAGTGAGCCAAGATCACGCCACTGCACTCCAGTTAGTGACAGAGTGAGACTCCGTCAAAAAAAAAAAAAAAAAAGGAACTTAAACAATTCAACAAATAACCCCATTAAAAGTAGGCAAAAGACATGAACAGACACTTCTTAAAAGAAGACATACAAGCAGCTAAGAAACATAAAAAAAATGCTCAACAACACTACTCATCAGAAAAATGTAAATCAAAACCACAATGAGATACCATCTCACAGAAGTCAGAATGGCTACTAGTCATTATCATGACAGATGCTGGTGATGTTATGGAGAAAAGAGAACACTTACACATTGCTGGTGGAATTGTAACTTAATTCGGCCACTGTGGAAAGCAGTTTGGAGATTTCTCAAAGAACTTAAAACAGAACTCCCATTTGACACAGCAATCCCATTCCTGGGTATATATCCAAAAGAAAATAAATTGTTCTACCAAAAAGACACATGCACTTACATGTTCACTGCAGGAACTACTCACAATGGCAAAGACATGGAATCATCCTAGCTGTCCATCAAGGATAGATTTGATAAGGAAAATGTGGTACAGATATACCATGGAATACTATGTAGCCATAAAAAGAATGAAATCATGTCCTTTGCAGCAACATGTACAGAGGTACAGGCCATTATCCTAAGTGAATTAATGCAGGAACAGAAAACCAAATACCTAATGTTCTCAGTTATAAGTGGGAGGTAAACATTGGGAACTCATGGACGTAAAGATAGCAACAATAGACACTGGGGACTCTTAGTGGAGAAGGATGAAGGGGGGAAGGAGTTGAAAAACTGTTGGGTACTATGCTCACTACTTGGGTGATGGGTTCATTAGTATCCCGCAATATACCTATGTAACAAACCTGCACATGTATCCTTTGAATCTAAAATGAAAGTTGAAATTATTGTATAAAAGGACAAAATATAAGCTTGAAATACCAAAAAACCCCAACTGAATAAAATTTACATTTTTGTAATTATGTACAATTATGTAGGCTACTGAATAGAAAAACTTGGTTGAAGCAAGTCAATGTATTTTTAAAAGCACCTAAGGAAAAAGTGGATTCTATTTTTTACAAGTATGATTTTAGAATGTATTAAGAGAAAGTGTTATTTATGACAGGATCTCAGAGAAACATCTACTAGTTTTGATATGGTATTTTGCACTAAGCTAGATATAGGCACATACGAGATACTCAATAAATATTTGCTGAATAAGAAACTCTCTTTAAAAAAGTAACTTCTTTTCTGGACATTTGCTGTGCAATAATTTTCACTGCAGCTCTAGAACTGCACTTTTGGTCACACATGGCAATTGAGCACTCAATGTGTGACTAGTCAAAATTGAGATGTGCTGAGTGTGCAACATATACACTGAATTTCAAAGATTTAATGTGAAAAAAGATGTAAACAGCTTTTATTAAAATGGTCTAATACTAACTACATGTTAAAATGATAATATTTTGGACATATTAGGTTGAATAAGATATATTAATAAAATAATTTCACCTATTTCTTTTGTTTTTTTTTTTTAATGTAGCTCCTAAGAAATTTAAAATTACAGATGTGATTCACAATTATGGCTCACATTACACTTCTATTGGACAGTGCTGCCCTAAAGACCATTCATTAGTTAGGGACTATAGATTATCCTTACCCTTTGATTTTTCTCCCATACAAACTTCTCTTTCAGCTTTTAAGGGAGAGAATAAGGAGGAGTTAAGGATAAATCCTTTAGCTTTGAAGTTAAAAAAAAAAATAAGCAATTTATCTTTGTAACATATAAGGGTGGGAAACAAGGTTACTTGGATACTCTTTAAAGTCAGCAGAAGGTCCTGATCTAAAAAAGTTGCAATGGGAATACCAAAGAAATTCTTTTTAGGAGTCACTCATTAAAAGAAGAGAGAAGTCGACTTTAAAACTTTTGAGTATGAATGACTGATACAGGATAAAAGTGCACTTCATATAACAATTAGGTTTATCTACAAATAATACATACTGACTTTATTTTCTTGTCTTAGAAAATGAACTCCCCCTACTAAATAAGCTACTCTCCACTGTGGTCACTGAATACTCTTGTTTCTTTAGGCAAGATAAAGTATGACTTTAGTGTTCTATCTCTTCTAGAAAGTGCTCTTTCTACTTGTTTAAGTAGTGCTTTCAATGAAAACTTTATGAACAGTACTGATCATTCCCTTCTCTATATTCCAATAACTGCTGTTGTTTCTACTCTTTACTTGAAGCTTCATATGTATTTCCTTGTACTGTTTTTATTTTACTGTAGTTGTTTTTGAATTATAAAATATATACAAAAAAGTGTGCAATTCATAAGCATACAACTTGACAAATTTCACAAAATGAACACATCTATGTAACTAGTACTATGAGTGTATTAGTCCATTTCATGCTGCTAATAAAGACATACCTGAGACTGGGCAATTTACAAAAGAAAGAGGTTTACTGGACTTACAGTTCCATGTGGCTGGGGAGGCCTTACAATCATGGTGGAAAGTGAAGGCACATCTCACACGGCAGCAGACAAAAGAAGAGAGCTTGTGCAAGGAGATTCTCATTTTTAAAACCATCAGATATCATGAGACTTACCCACTATCACAAGAACAGCATGGGAAAGACCTGCCCCCACTGTTCAATTACCTCCCACTGGGTCCCTCCCACAATATGTGGGAATTCAAGATGAGATTTGGGTGGGGACACATTCAAACCATATCATTCCACCCCTGGCCCCTCCCAAATCTCATGTCCTCACATTTCAAAACTAATAATGCCTTCTAGACAGTCCCCCAAAGTCTTAACTCATTTCAGCATTAACTCAAAAGTCCACAGTCCAAAGTCTCATACAAGACAAGAAGTCCCTTCTGCCTATGAGCCTATAAAATCAAAAGCAAGCTAGTTACTTACTAGATACAATGGGGTTACAGGCATTGGGTAAATACAGGCATCCCAAATGGGAGAAATTGGCTAAAACAAAGGGGCTACAGGCTCAATGTAAGTCTGAAATCCAGCAGGGCAGTCAGATCTTAAAGCTCCAAAATATTCTCCTTTGACTCCATGTCTCGTTCATGTCTGGGTCATGCTCATGCAAGAGGTGGGCTCCCATGGCCTTGGGCAGCTCCGCCCCTGGGGCTTTGCAGGATATAGCCCTCCTCCTTCCTGGCTACTTTTATGATCCGTGGCTTTTCCAGGTGCATGGTGCAAGCTGTTGGTGGATCTACCTTTCTAGGACCTGGAGGATGATGGCCCTCTTCTCACAGCTCCACTAGACAGTGCCCCAGCAGGGACTCTGTATGGGGCTCTGACCCCACATTTCCCTTCCACACAGCCCTAGCAGCAGTTTTCCATGAGGGCCCTGCCCCTACAGCAAACTTCTGCCTGGGCATCCAGGCATTTCCATACATCATCTGAAATCTAGGCAGAGGTTCCCAAACCTCAATTCTTGACTTCTGTGCACTCGCAGGCTCAACACTATGTGGCAGCTGCCAAGGCTTGGGGATTACACCCTCTGAAGCCACGGCCCGAGCTCTATGTTGGCCCCTGTCAACCATGGCTGGAGCGGCTGGGATGCAGGCACCAAGCCTCCAGGCTGCACACAGCACAGGGACCCTGGGCCCAGTCCACAAAACCACTTTTTCCTCCTAGGCCTTTGGGCCTGTGATGGGAGGGGCTGCCATGAAGACCTCTCATATGCCTTGGAGACATTTTCCCCATTGTCTTGGGGATTAACATTGGGTTCCTTATTACTTATGCAAATTTCTACAGCCAGCTTGAATTTCTCCTCAGAAAATGGGATTTTACTTTCTATTGCACTGTCAGGCTGCAAATTTTCCAAACTTTTATGCTGTGCTTCCCTTATAAAACTGAATGCCTTTAGTAGCACCCAAGTCACCTCTTGAATGCTTTGCTGCTTAGAAATTTCTTCCCCCAGATAACCTAAATCATCCCTCTCAAGTTCAAAGTTCCAGAAATCTCTAGGGCAGGGGCAAAATGCCACCAATCTCTTTGCTAAACATAACAAGAGTTACCTTTGCTCCATTTCCCAACAAGTTCCTCATCTCCAACTGAGACTACCTCAGCCTGGACTGTAGAAAGAGGTTTATTGACTTATAGTTCCACATGGCTGGGAGGCCTCATAATCATGATGGAAGGTGAAAGGCAAGTCTCACATGCTGGCAGACAAGAGAAGACAGCTTGTGCAGGGAGACTCCCGCTTTTAAAACCATCAGATCTTATGAGACTTATTCACTATCACGAGAACAGTATGGGAAAGACCTGCCCCAATGATTGCCCCTTGCTCCTCATCTGAGACAAGGCAGGTCCCTTTTGCCTATCAGCTTGTAAAATCAAAAGCAAGTTAGCTATACTTCCTAATTACCTCCCACCAGGTCCCTCCCACCAGGTCCCTCCCACAACACATGGGAATTAAAGATGAGACTTAGGTGGGGACACAGCCAAACCATATCAGTGAGCAAGAAACGAAACATTATCAATCAAAGAGGTCCATGGCATGCTTCCTTCCCAATCCTACTCACTACCCATCCTAGTCAATTTTTGTCTTTAAACATTCTTTTTAAAGACTAGACACTTTATATATCAGATCAACAGTGAGTCCTAATACTTCTTTCAGTTATGAGATCAATTCAAAAGAATATATCTAGAAAAAATTATTTTACAAACCTAAGATTCTCAAGTTTGTATCTCCAGCTTATACCTCTCCCTTAAACTCAGCTTATATGTATACACACACATATTACATATACATGTGTACACATTAACACATGTAACATCTCCATTTCAATGTTGAACAGACATATCAAATCTAGCATGTCTAAAAACAAATCTTGATCTTCCCTCAAAACCTGTCATTTAATTAAATGGCAGCCATATTCTTCCCATTGTTTAGGCCAAAACTTTTGAAGTAACTTTTGACTTCTCTTTCTCCCACACTCCACTTCCAAATCATTAGGAAATATTGCCGGTTCTACTTTTAAAATAGATCCAGAATCTGATCACTTCTCAGGACCTCCTCCACCACCCCAGTCCACACTACCATCATGTTTCCCTCGGATTACTAAAAGAACCTACTAACTACTTTCTGCTTTGACTGTCCCCCATCTCAACCAAACCAGTCTCAATTCAGTAGCCAGAATGAACTTTTTAAAACATTGTCAGATCACGTGACTCTTCTTTTAAAAACCTTTTAAAAGATTCCCATCTCATGCAGCATAAAATCCAAAGTCTTTACAGTGCCTCCTTCCCTATGTGATCTGTGTGCCACACTTCCCTGCCTGTCATCTCATTCCCTGCACCTCCCACAGCTTACTCTGCTGTCAGCCACAAGGATCTTTGTAGTTGTCCCATCTGTGTTGAAAACACATTCTCATGGCTCATTTCCTGTTAGTACTAACATCTTTTTTGTGAGGCCATGACTGACAGTGCTATTTAAATACCAACTCCAGATTTGGGGAAACTCCCTGTCTTCCTTCTCTGTTTTATTTCTCTCTATAGTGCTTATCACCATGTGACATATCAGGCGTCTTATTATTTACTTACTTATCACGCTTTCATTCAAATTGCTGTACCACTATTACCCAGAACAGTGCCTGAGGCATAATAGGTAATTAAAAAAATGTTGAGTTAATAAATAAGTGAATATGACTAACTTCATATCTGTAATTTACTTCCTCCTCTCCAGTCTCTTGAAATGCTTTATATAACACCACCTTGTATTTGGCCAAATACTTGCATCTTCACACATATCATCTGCCTTAGTCTGTTAGGTCTGTTATAACAAAATACCATAAATTTGGTAGCTTGTAAACAACAGAAATTTATTTCTCAAAGTTCTAAAGTCTGAGAAGTCCAAGATCAAGACAGTAACATATTTGGTATCTGGAGAGGGCCTGCTTTCTGGTTTATAGATGGTGCCTTATAGCTATGTCCTCAGATGTGTAAAGGACAAAAAAGCTCTCTGGGGCCTCTTTTTAAGGGTCCTAATCCTATTTATGGGGGCTCTGCTCCCATGACCTACTGGCTTCCAAAAGCTCCATCTCTTAATACTATCACCTTGAAGGTAGGTTTCAACATATGAATTTTGAGGGAATGCACATTCAGACCATAGTATCAACTCAATAAATGCCTATTTCTTAATTCAGGAAATTGGCCAACAGTTTATATTTTCTAAAAATTTTCTAAAAAAAGAGAGACAGAGTTCCCTGAAGATTTCCTATATCACAGTCTTATGACAATTTTAAAGACTGCCTCTTCATAAATTATCTCAACAATTTTTCCTTGGAGGTCCTCCCATCCTGTCATAAATTTACAGCATGAAACATTGAAGTAAACATTAAACTTTACTAAAAGAACAAAGTCTTACCAAAAAAGTAAACCTTTTGAGTTAATAAGTGAGTTGAGCAAGGTTGCTGGATATATAAACATAAAATGACAAAATATATAAAATAGCAGTAAATAGAAAATCAAAATAGATGTCTCTCACAAGAACATCAAACAACATCCATATCCTGAAATAAATCTAACCGAAAGATGTAAGAACCCTGCACCAAAACCAACAAAACATTACTAGAAAAAAATGACTTAAGTCAATGGATTAGGTTCATAGATTTGAAGACTCAGTAAAGATGTCAGTTCTCCCCAGATTAATCTATAGATCTAACAAAATCTCAATGCAAAGGGCGAAGAATAGCCAAGGCCATCTTGAAGAAAAAAGCTAAAGTACCTACACTGCTAGATATCAAGACCTATTATAAGACTTTACTAATTAAGACAGTGTGAAATTAGTAAAGGATGGAAAAATAGAACACAGAAGCAGACCCATGCATTTATGGTCACGTGATTTATGACACAGACAACACTGAAAATGAAGAGGAGAGAGAGTGGTCTTTTAAATAAAAGCCCGATTAATTGGTCCCATCTGGAAAAAAAAAAAAAAAAAAAAAAAGATTTGACCCTCACCTCACACCATGGACAAAAATCAATTCCAGTGGTTTACGAATCTAAATGTGAAAGGCCCAACAATAAAGATTTTAGAAGAAAACATAGGACAGTATCTTTGTAACCATGGAGTAGGCAAAGATTTCAAAAAGTGCTAGCCATTAAAAAAAGTAATAAATCAAACCAAATTAAAATTAAGAACTTTGTTTATCAAATGTATTATTAAGGAATTGAAAAGGCAAACCAGAGTGAGAGGATAGTCATAATACATGTATCTGAAAAAAAAAATATCCAAAATGCACAGAAAACTACAAATCAAAAGGGAGACTTCTCAAAAGAAATATGAACAAAAATCATGCACAGATATTTCACAAGAGAATATCCAAACAGCCAAAAAATTTTTTAAAAATTCAATTTAATTAGTCATTAAGAAAATTCAAATTAAAACCACAACCAATGTGATATTACTCTGTACCCATGAGAACAGCTGAAATGATAAAAATGTTAAAATATCATGTTAGGAAGCTATGGATCAACTGCAACTCTTATATGCTGCTTTTAGGAGTATAAATCAGTACAACCATTCTGAAACACCATTCATCAATATCTTTTAAAGCTGGGCATGTAATTTGGCAAGGCTAAAGAAAAGAGACCAGATGCAAAAAGAGTTTATAATTCCATTTAGATAAAGTACAAAAATAGGCAAAATTAATCAAGGCTATACAACAGTATTGGGTGAATGGGTCCTCACTGGCAGAGAACCCAGAGCATTTAAGATTCTAGTAACGTTCTTTTCCTTGATTTATGTGCTATTAATAGTTACATAGGTGTGTCTGGTTTGTGAAAATTTATTAAGGTAAAGCAAAAGTTTACTACAACACGATAGAATTCAGTGGTGTAAAAACCATTAGAATTTCATATTCAAGAAATTATAAGTACAAGTTTACATTAATTTAACACTGGTTTAAACAAACAGATTAGCCAATCTTTCACTTTGCACTGGTATACAGCAGAAGTCAATACTTACAGTAAATTTAGCTCTTTCTTCCATCACTTCATAACCCAGTATAGTAGGTGTAGATGGTCTGTCTTCCCAATTCACTGTTTCCGGATTTTGTTCTTCAGTTTCTCTTGGTCTAGTAGAATACTCAATGGAAGAAGCTGCACCTGTAAATTTAGTCCTAATGAGGGGACTGCTACAGACAGATGAAGTATTATCCATTTGATCAGGAACAGTTGTCTGTTTAAAATTACCCATATTTGAGTCTTCTAACTGGCCCTTAGAAGAGTTTGAGCTTGTTGAGACACTGCCAAAAGAAGAACTTCTTTGATTTCTGTTGGTTGTAAAACTGGAAGCAGAGTTTCCTATAGGCATAGGAACTGGGACATAAGGAGTTGCCATCTTCTTTTGGCTTTTGCAACAAGCTTGCACACTGTTGAGTCTACTTAGAGAACAACTAATATGCAATCCATTATTTTCTTCTTAAGAATTCACTATCTAAAAATGAAAAGGACATATTAAAAGGTTAGTCTTTAATGTGCAGCAGGATTCAAAAGAAAAATATTCTTTTCAATTTTATGACACTATTATTTTATTTGGAATGAAAACATACCTCAAACCCCTTCTTTTAATCCCAGTTGTCTTTAAGGACTCCTATTTGCAAGGTAGAGAGGGCAAAACTACTTCACACTCTTTTTCCTTGACCCCATGTTACATGTTATCCCTGTTCCCCCTACTTTATTCCCTTGTGAAGTATTTCTGTTATGTTCATTTTAACCTGATTTCATCTATGTAAAAGTTGGTAGGAGAAAGATTGGTAAAGACCTTCTGAAGCTTTATTCCACGCTTATCATCTTGACAGTACTACCTTCAGTACGACAGAAAAAAGAAACGGAAGAAAACTATTTATATTACCTCTGGATTTAATCAGAAAGGGAGGAAATCTATTCACATTACCTTGCAATTTAATTAGTGAAACTATAAAGATTTACACAGAGTAGTAACAATGAACCAAATGCTTTGATGCTACATAGTATAATTCTATAGAACCCAGGATTAAAAATACACACTTGGTCAAGTTACTCAGATAAAACCCAGTGAACATTAAACTTACATGCAACAAAATTAAATAGTGAAAAGTGTAACCGTTCTTCACAGCTTACAGGTCATCACTAATTCTGCTCTACGATAAACTGAGGGTATTTAAATCCTTATAACTTACATTCAAGAATCTGTTATCAAAAGGACTAGTATATCTTGTGTCAGAATAGTATCATAACACAAAGAAGAAATGGTTTACTATTACGTTGTTAAATAATAAACTCATAAGAAACTGTAATAACTACAGACCAACAAAATGACAAGACTACACACAACAATAACTGCCCAACTTTTCATACTAAACTCTACTGATGGGAAAGGTAAGAAATGAGTCACCTGGACTTGGAAAGATGCTGAAATAAGATTTTTAACTCTGAGCGGGGCGCGGTGGCTCACGCCTGTAATCCCAGCACTTTGGGAGGCCGAGGCAGGTGGATCGCCTGAGGTCAGGAGTTCGAGGCTAGCCTGGCCAACATGGTGAAACTCTGTCTCTACTAAAAATACAAAAATTAGCCGGGCATGGTGGCGCAAGCCTGAATTCCCAGCCACTCGGGAGGCTGAGGCAGGAGAATCGCTTGAACCCGGGAGGCGGAGGTTGCAGTGAGCCGAGATCGTGCCATTGCACTCCAGCCTAGGCTACAAGAGCGAAACTCCGTCTCAAAAAAAAAAAAAAAAACCAAAAACGATTTTTAACTCAAGTGGCTCTCGGCAACCTTTCCCCGTTATCAAAGATTCATGAAACTTTAGCTGCTGATTCACCGCTCCTCGGTTCCGCCTGACAGCCTCCCCCAAAACAATTAAGTCTGAAATCTCAACCTTCTCAAGGTCCGAGGGATCCACCTGGCCTTTGCCACTCTACTACCTGAGGCTGCCTGGCTGGGGGGAGGTCGCATACCAATACATATCAATACAACCACTGACGTCCGAAGATGCGAGCGCTACCCAAGCGTTAAAAAAACAAAACAAGCAAACAAAAAAAACCCTGCTGTGCTCATTAGAAGCGTCTTCGCCTCTACCCTGGTGCCGAGTTGCTCCCAGGACGCTCAGTTCAGTCTCACTCTGGAAAACCTCAGGTGAGGTGGCCTGACTCTGAGCAACGCCGTGGGCGGGAGGAAAGAGGCAAATACCAGGCACAGTTCGACCCTCGGAAGGTAAGGCCGGGGTCTGCGCCGGTCACGGGTCTTCCGCACTGCAGGCGGCGAGACCCGCAGCTCCCTGGGCTCCCAGACTCTCCCGCCTCCGCTGCCCGGTGCGCGCCCAGCGCCTCCCAGATGCACGGTGGGGTCAGCGGTGGCCTGAAGGTGGCTGGGCTTCCTGCGGCGCCTCTCCACTCTCCCGCGGAACCCCTCGCCGCCCGCCAGACATCAAGGTTGCAGGTGTCACCCGTACGAGAACCCGGGACAGCGACCGCCTGTCCTGAGGTAACGACCCAGTCTTTACCTCAGCCCACTCCGCGATCCCGAACGAGCGCGCTTCCCGGTGACGGTTAAACCGGACTCTCCTTAACCGCAGCTTTTCGCCTCCTCCCTCAGCAGCGAGAAGCCTCACGTGACACCCCCGCCCCAAAAGCAGCTGCTCCACGCCTCAGCCAGTCTCTGCCCGGCTGCCGGGCCCAAGATCCCTGCCGTGTGGAAGGAGGGGCCAAACCTGGGACATCTCTGCCGGAAGTGATGTCACGCCAAGGGTGCCCGCCCACCGGAGGAGCGACTGGAGGTGATCGGCTGGGCGCTCAGGTAGCGAAGATAAACGTAGTCTTGTGGCAGAAAATCGACATTCTCTGCACTATCTTTAGTTTTCCAACTGAACTTCTGAGAAATGGAGGCTACAATACCTAGTTTGCCAAACAGGAGATTAGAAGACTATAATTCCCAGAAGTCACTACGACCAACATTGGTCCGCGCTCATACTTTGCATCATGGGACTTGTAGTCATCACCAGCTTGCGCTGATTCTAACAGGTTATAGATTGTTTTCTAGAATTAGCAGCGCTTTAAGGGATGACAATCGATTAGAAGAGTAGGAAGATAGAACACTGCTTAGTAGCTGATCCATTCTACATAATTCAGAAGTCCTCATTGGCAGAGAACCCCTGAAATTCTGTAGTGTCTTTTTACTATCCGGTAAGCAATTTGATCCCGTTGATGGAATATTAGCCTTGTTAGACATGCGCTTCTGAAGACTTGTGAAGTAGGGAAAGCCGAGCTTTTTGATAGGCAAATTCCAAGATTCAGACAGGTCTACAGGTCTGTTCATCATTAGAATCAGATAATGTGGTTGAAAAATCATTCCACGATTTCTAAGGCTTTGGTATAGTCCCAGTGTTACCCATGGAGGGTCTTGACTACAAGTCGTCCAGGTTCTTGGTATTTTTAACAAAGAATTGGACAAAACGCACAAAGAAAGCAAGGAAAGAATGAAGCAAGGAAAGCAGAGACTGAAATAACTGTACACTCCACAGAGTGGGAGTGGCCTCCAGCCAGTGGCTCAAGAGCCCTGGTTACAGGATTTTCTGGAGTTTAAATATCAGCTAGAGATTTCCCATTGGTTATTTGGTTTACATCCTCTGTAAATTAAGGAGTAGCCTGCAACCAATCAGAGGCTAAAGTTAAGTTACAAAGTTGTACTGCTATGCAAATGAAGACTAGGCCCAGATACTAAGGGCCTAGAAGGTTGGGCAGGGGGTTGCAAAGGGAATAGCCTCTGGTCCTTTTGTTACTTGGGCTTGGAAAGTTGGAGTTTTCCTTTTTATTTAGTTCTAGGAAGTCAGCATAAATGGGCCTTAGGTTCCCTGCCTCTGGACCCTAGTCTACTGCCCGACTAAGAGTGGGAAAAGGTGATAGTGGTCATTTTGAAATGAAGGTTGGAAAATAGTCTGGTTTGTGACATGATGATGATTTTGGTTTAAGAGATTCTGCCCTTTCAGTGTGAATGAAATAAAACTAGAATTCTGTAGAAACAATGTTAGGTAGGAGAATAGGGTCTGGAAGCAGGGGACCTAAGGCTGATTCATGCTGACTGGATATCAGACGTGACTCCATTTTCAACCCCTCTTTTTTCTGCATGGCAGTTGCTGCGTGGCAGTTGCAACCCTCTTTTCTTTGTGTGGCAGTTGAAAAATGAAAGTACCTCTGATAGGTCCCCTCCCTCAACCAATCAGACTGGTTGAGGGCCTACTTTTCACTCTGATTGGTCTCCTTCTACAACCAATCAGACTGGGCATGGACCAATGGGAACCCTCTAGAGGGTATTTAAGCCCCGGAAAATTCTGTAGCTGATGCTCTTGAACCCCTTGCCTGAGTCTGTTCTCCTCCTGTGGAGTATACTTTCATTTAAAATAAATCTCTGCCTTCCATGCCTTGTTTGTGTGTTCTGTCCAATTCTTTATTCAAAACACCAAGAACCTGGACAACTACCCTCAACTGGTAACATATTTTGGTGAGCCAGCCAGAAGGTAAGCCCAAAGTTTGGAATTTGTTTTTTTCTTTTTCCTCTTTCTCTCTCTCCCTTTTCCTTTCCAAGTTGGGACCTTTGATGGACAGTGCCTAAGCATGGAGGCAACTGCAGGTTTCTGGCCGGGGCCACTCTCTGGGGAAACTAAAAGGTCCATGTGGAAGCACCTGACTGCCACCACCTGGTTCAGGTGAGGAACCTGAGTCCTTTTCTTCTTCAGTCTTTCAGTGGCCATTTCCTAGTAGCTCCTTGGTAATTGAAGGCAACTGGGGCTACTCTCTGGTGTTAACTGAAGGCCCAGGAGTGAATGGGGATAGCTGCCTTGCCCAGAATGGGGAAGGACTCTTTTCTTTCTTTTCCAGTTATAGTCCCTGATGCCTATGAGTGATGCAATTGGCAGTGGCAGCCTGTCCAGGGAAAATTTACACACGTTTCAGGTGGCTTAAGCCTTCTTTCCTTATGTTAAATTCTTCCCTTCCCCTGCTCGACTGGCTAAGGATAAGTCACAGGGTTTGGGCATATTGTGGTCTGTGTAACTCATGGAGGGGATTCATGAAAGGGAATCTATGTACAATTTAATCTTGTCCAAATTTAGAAAGTTAAAGAATTGCTTTAAGTGGGATAGGAAAAAAAATCCAAAGGTTTGTCTGAAAGTTAATTCTAGAAGTAGAGACCTTCATCCAGGGACAAGAGGGAAAGCTCATAGTGGGTCATCAGTGGTGGTCAGAATCATTCCAAAGTGGTGCTGGCACCCTTCTAAGGTCAGAGACGTCTAATGGACTAAGAGGGGTCTCTAGCACTAGAGGATTGACTGCCCCCACTCCCACCAAGGGGCTCAGTTAGGCAAAAGTCTAGCAGTGTGAAAGGAGGAATTAGATGAAGACTGAAGGGGCCTAGAGTCTTCCTCACTGTGCCTGTCCAGGAACATCATAATTACTATTGCAGAGCCCTGGGTAACCAGATGTCATGGGCACCCAAATTCAGTTTTTTTTTTTCCAACACGGGGCGAATTACTCTGTCCTTACTGCTTACGCAGTAAAACTTTCCTCCCAGTCCAAGAGTGTTATGGGAATGGAAGGAAAGCCACAAACGAGATTCTTTACTCCTCATTTGTCAATTTGAGAAACAAATCTTACAGCAGAAATCTTTAGTAGTTCCAAGCTGCCCTGTCCATCTGTTGGGAAGAGATATTATCATTAAAATAGGGGCACTACTACAATTTAAGCATCACCCAGTAAAATTGCTAATAGTCAAAAATACAGACAACATCCCAGACCACATTAATAAACAGGTTAACCTGCTAGCATGGTATGCTGGGAAACCAGGTGTATTAGTCCATTTTCACACTGCTGATAAGGACAAACTCGAGACTGGACAATTTACAAAAGAAAGAAATTTAATGGACTTGCAGTTCCACATAGCTGGGGAGGCCTCCAATCATGGTGGAAGGCAAGGAGGAGCAAGTCACATCCTACGTGGATGGCAGCAGGCAAAGAGAGAGGTTGTGTAGGGAAACTCCCTCTTATAAAACTCTCAGATCTCATGAGACTTGTTCATGATCATGAGAACAGCATGGGAAAGACCTTCCCCTATGATTCAATTATCTCCCACTGGGTGTCTCCTATAACATGTGGGAATTCAAGATGAGATTTGGGTGGAGACACAGCCAAACCATATCACCAGGGAAAGTTAAAACAGCAGTGCCAGTCAAAATACCAGTTTAAAGACCCCAGCTATTTCCCCAATTGAAAACAATACCGAATTAAGCTGGAAGCAAGAAAAGGCCTAGCATCCATAGTTGAGATATTGCTTACCCATGGGCAGTTAAAAACCTGCAATTCTCCCTGAAACACCCCCATCTTAACCATTCTAAAGCCCTTGAGGGAATACCTGCTAGTACAGGATTTCAGAATAATTTATCACACTGTTATCCCCATTCATCCATTGGTGGTGGATCCATATACCCTCCTGGCTCAGGTGCCAGGGGATGCAAAATGTTTCTCCTAGACCTAAAAGATGCTTTCGTCTATTCCTCTGGCCCCAGAATCCCAATACCTTTTTGCCTTTGAATGGGAAAATCCTAATACCAGAAAAAAATAATACACTTGGACAGTTCCCTCAGGGCTTTCAGGATATCCCTGATTTCTTAGCCTGATCTGTAGAGAGGGATCTGAGGGATCTGCAATTGGAGAACAGAAGTATATTCCAGTATGTGGTTGAAATTCTTGTGTGTAGCCCAACCCAGGAGGCTTCTGACCAAAATACTATAAAAACCTTGAATTTCCTGGCTGACAGAGGATGTGAAGTGTCCAAAAAGAAGGCTCAGATTACCCTCCAATGGATCCAATATTTAGGGTATGTCTTAACACCGGGAACCTGGCAAATATCTCCAGAATGAGTGCAAGCCATATGTGGTTCCCCCATTGCCACTAAGGAGCAGCTTTGTTCTTTCTGGGGAATGGCTGGGTTTTGCAGAATATTGGTACCAAATTTGGGACTTGTAGCAAAGCTCATATATGAAGCAACAAGGAGGCCTTAAAATGAGCTAGTGGAATCGACCCCAGAAATGAGAAGCCTTCACCAAGCTAAAATAGGCCCTTACCCAGGCTCCTGCTCTTGGCGTCGCAGACATAACTAAGCCCTTCTCCTTGTATGTTGCTGAGAAGGGCATAGCTGTGGGAGTGCTAGCCTAGAAATTAGGATCAGAACCCAGACCAACTGCCTGCTTTTCAAGGAAGTTGGATGGAGTAGCCTCGAGATGACCAAGTTTCCTGCAGGCAATAGCCACTGCTATGTTTGTGGAGGAAGCCACTAAAATCACCCTGGGCCAACCACTGGAAGTTCTAACCCCCATCAGGTAAAGCCAGTCTTAGAGATAAAAGGATGCATGTGGATGATGGAGGAAAGGTTAAACATATACCAGGCCATGCTGCTAGACAATCCAGATGTAACCCTTAGAACCTGTAACACCTTGAATCCAGCTTCATTGCTACCCACAGGCCCAATAACTGATCATTCCTGTGAGCAGGTCATTGTACACACATATATTAGCAGGCCTGATTTAAAAAATTAGCCTCTCCCAGATTCTGAGGATAACTGGTTCACAGATGGCAGTAGTTTTGTGTCAAATGGGGAGTGCTGAGTTGGATATGCAACAGTAAATCACAACACCATTATTGAAGCCCAGCCACTGCCCCCTGGCACATCAGCACAGAATACTTAAATCATTGTTCTTACCTGAGCACTACTGTTGAGACAAAGGAAAAAGCTTAACATTTATCTATCCAGATTCTAAATATGTGTTCCTTATGTTTCATGCTCATGCTCATGCCATGCTTTCCATGGTCAAAGTATTAGGATTTAAATAATTGGATACATCTTTCAAGGGTCAAGTCTGTGATACCTGAAGCCTCGGACCTGGAACCTGAAGTTTCCATCAGCCACTACACCTGTGAACCTGTGGAAGACCTGAAGTACCTGTTTAGAAGACAGCCAAAAGATAAGTAAATGCCTACCAACTTTCCTTGGTGTTTTTGTTGCATAGTTACTGTAGGCTGGATAACAGTAGCCATATTTTTATATATTTTTGCAGTTTTTCTTTTTTCAAATGTTTGGAATTACTTCCTTTGTAGCAATTAAGCAGAATGTTTTAATTCCTCCCTATAACAAACATTCCTGATAGTGTAGGTATCCACCCCCTGAAGTTCCCATTAGATCTTTTAACCAAATTCATTTCCTCTCACCTAGAGACCATCGAGCTTTGTATGATCATGCAACAACATTGCCAGCCAGTTCCAAATAAAGATAGCACCCCCAGTGATCAATAAATTACCCTGCCTCCACTAGATAGAGCAGGGAAAAATTTCCATGATCAACAATAGGTAGGGATTGTGCCCCAAGTTAGCATGAAGCAGTTACAGAAGAAAGACCATCAGTCCCTCTGCTTCCCATAAAGATTTATGGGAATCACATCTCTCAGGGGGAAAATGAGGCAGGAAAATAGGGTCTGGAGGCAGGAAACCTAAGGTTTATTCATGCTGACTGGATATCAGAGGCTACTCCCTTTATGGCCTCTCCTTCTGTGTGGCAGTTGAAAAATGAGACCAATATCCCTGATGAACATCGATGTGAAAATCCTCAATAAAATACTGGCAAACCGAATCCAGCAGCACATCAAAAAGTGTATCCACCATGATCAGGTTAGCTTCATCCCTGGGATGCAAGGCTGGTTCAACATATGCAAATCAATAAATGTAATACATCATATAAACAGAAGCAATGACTAAAACCGCATGATTATCTCAATAGATGCAGAAAAGGCCTTTGACAAAATTCAACAGCCCTTCATGCTAAACACTCTTAATAAACTAGGTATTGATGGAATGTATCTCAAAATAATAAGAGCTATTTATGACAAACCCACAGCCAGTATCATACTGAATGGGCAAAAACTGGAAGCATTCCCTTTGAAAACTGGCACAAGACAAGAATGCTCTCTCTCACCACTCCTATTCAACATAGTGTTGGAAGTTCTGGCCAGGGCAATCAGGTAAGAGAAAGAAAGAAAGGGTATTCAATTAGGAAAAGAGGAAGTCAAATTGTCCCTGTTTGCGGATGACATGATTGTATATTTAGAAAAACCCCATAGTCTCAGCCCAAAATCTCCTTAAGCTGATAAGCAACTTCAGCAAAGTCTCAGGATACAAAATCAATGTACAAAAATCACTAGCATTCCTATATACCAATAATAGACAAACAGAGAACCAAATCATGAGTGAACTCCCATTCACAATTGCTACAAAGAGAATAAAATACCTAGGAATCCAACTTACAAGGGATGTGAAGGACCTCTTCAAGGAGAACTACAAACCACTGCTCAACAAAATAAAAGAGGATACAAAAAAATGGAAGAACATTCCATGCTCACGGATAGGAAGAATCAATGTCATGAAAATGGCCATACTGCCCAAGGTAATTTATAGATTCAATGCCATTTCCATCAAGCTACCAATGTCTTTCTTCACAGAACTGGAAAAAACTACTCTAAAGTTCATATGGAACCAAAAAAGAGCCTGCATAGCCAAGACAATCCTAAGTCAAAAGAACAAAGCTAAAGGCATCATGCTACCTGACTTCAAATTATACTACAAGGCTACAGTAACCAAAACAGCATGGTACTGGTACCGGAAAAAAAGAGCCTTGAAACAGTCAACTCTGACTTTGACAAAACTGACAAAAAACAGAAAGGGGAGGACTCTATTAATAGCCATATGTAGAAAGCTGAAACTGGATCCCTTCCTTACACCATATACAAAAATTAACTCAAGATGGATTAAAGATTTAAATGTAAGACCTAAAACCATAAAAGTCCTGGAAGAAAACCTAGGCAATACCATTCAGGATGTAGGCATGGGCAAAGACTTCATGACTAAAACACCAAAAGCAATGGCAACAAAAGCCAAAATAGACAAATGGGATCTAATTAAACTAAAGAGCTTCTGCACAGCAGAAGAAACTATCATCAGAGTGAACAGGCAACCTACAGAATGGGAGGAAATCTTTGCAATCTACCCATCTGACAAAGGGCTAATATCCAGAATCTACAAATAACTTAAGCAAATTTACAAGAAAAAAAGAAACAACCCCATCAAAAAGTAGGCAAAGGATATGAACAGACACTTCTCAAAAGAAGACATTTATGCAGCCAACGGACACATGAAAAAATGTTTGTTATCACTGGTCATCAGAGAAATGCAAATCAAAACCACAATGAGATACCATCTCACGCCAGTTAGAATAGCCATCATTAAAAAGTCAGGAAACATGCTGGAGAGGATGTGGAGAAATAGGAACACTTTTACACTGTTGGTGGGAGTGTAAATTAGTTCAACCATTGTGAAAGTCAGTGTGGCAATTCTTCAAGGATCTAGAACTAGAAGTATCCTCTGACCTAGTGATCCCATTACTGGGTATATACCCAAAGGATTATGAATCATGCTACTATAAAAACACATGCACACATATGTTTATTGTGACTATATTCACAATAGCAAAGACTTGGAACCAACCCAAATGTCCATCAGTGGTAGACTGGAAATGTGGTACATATACACCATGGAATACTATGCAGCCAGAAAAAAGGATGAGTTTATGTCCTTTGTAGGGACATGGATGAAACTGGAAACCATCATTCTCAGCAAACTATCACAATGACAGAAAACCAAACACTGCATGTTCTCACTCATAGGTGGGAATTGAACAGTGAGAACACTTGGACACAGGGCAGGGAATATCACACACCAGGGCCTGTCGGGGGACGAGGGGTTGGGGGAGGGATAGCATTAGGAGAAATATGTATGTAAATGACAAGTTGATGGGTACAGCAAACCAACGTGGCACATGTATATCTATGTAACAAACCTGCATGTGTTCCCGTGTACCCTAGAACTTAAAGTATAATAAAATAAAATAAAATAATAGATGAATGGATAAAGGAAAAAAAAAGAAAAATGAAAGTACCTGTGATTGATTGATTGATTCCCTCCCACAAGCAATCAGACTGGTTGTGGGTCTATTCTTTATTCTGGTTGGTCCCCTCCCACAACAAATCAGACTGGTTGTGGGCCAATAGGAAATCTCTAGAAGTTATTTAACCCAAGCAAATTCTGTAACAGATGCACTTGAGCCACTTGCTCGTGCACACTCCCACCCTGTGGAGTGTACTTTCATTAAAATTCTCTGCTTTCACGCCTTGTTTTGATTGTGCGTTTTGTCCAATTCTTTGTTCAAAACATCAAGAACCTGGACAACTACCCTCATCCAGTAACAAGTAGACCAAAACATTGGTAGTTTTCAGGATAGACTTGGCAGTCTTGGCCTTGTGGTGGCAATTATATCCTTGAGTTCTTACACCTGTAATCCCAGCACTTTGGGAGGCCGAGGCTGGCAGATCACGATGTCAGGAGATGGAGACCATCCCGGGTAACGTGGTGAAACCCCGTCTCTACTAAAAATACAAAAAAAAAAATGAAAATTATCCAGGCATGGTGGCACGCGCCTGTAGTCCCAGCTACTCGGGACGCTGAGGCAGGAGAATCACTTGAACCTGGGAGGGGGAGGTTGCAGTGAGCTGAGAATGTGGCAGCAAAAAGACCTGTGATGAGGAAACCTGATAGTCCAATATCTAGGAAGCCAAGGAGAATTATACTTTCAAGAAGTAAGGGTGTACAGATAACAATTAAGAGAAGGATAAAGATCCAGGTCTTTGAAATTGTCCAAGAAGAACTTCCTCCACAAACTATTAAAGGGAGTATAACATACATACTACATGTTTTCTTTATCTTTCAGAATATATGGTATTGATAAATGTTTTAGATTTTACTTTCAAGAAATGGAGTAAACACCTTTGGTAATCAAGAAAGATTATTCTGTGATTGGTCAAAGTTATTAGACAAATTTATTATTATTAAAGTTATTAGATATTCATAGACTATATCTGATGATTAGTCCCTATTTTTGTAATATGTTAGTCTAGCTTCTGGATGCCTCTATATGGTACAATCAAACAAATTGTTTATATTTTCACTTATAGAATAACAGAAGATTGTTTATTCTGCCCTTTCATTATTTTAATTTTATAACTACTAGAAGGGCAAGGTATAATTTTATACAGTGATATATAAATATGGATAATTGGGGAAGGGAGGAAGGAGGTAAAAATCACAGCAGAAAAAAGCCTGTGCAATGGGCAGACATCTCTTGAGGTGGCTTGCTGGATACCAACATTTCTCCCTTTCGCAAACATTGGTCTCTTCTACAAGGCAGGGTCTCTGGTGGCCATGTTTGTAATATATCACTCTTTTGACATATGCTTTTGTCATAGTTGGTTGTGCTTGAGCAGGACATTTGACCCAAGTTGTGCTCAACATATGCTTTTTCCTAGAAATTAAAATTTGGGGACAGGAGGAGAGATACAGGTGGGAGGTCGCAGGAACTAAAGTCAAACTAAAGGAAAATCTGTGGCGAGAAGGTCCATGAAGTTCTACTGCTAAGGTTCCTGAAGTTGATCTGGTTCCTCTCCCTTCTGGACTTTTCGTTGGATTCCAGATATAATCTAATGTTCTTTCAATAGATTAGCCTTTGCTTAAATCTAGCTGGAGTTGGTTCTTTTGCTTAAAACCAAAAGTACAACTATTGCAGCCAGTTGGAATGAGGCAAACTGACAATAAATAGTAGATGCTAAGAAAATACCCTCCCAGTTTTTGCAAATAGCTGTCAATAATTTATCATCTAAGATCTTAAAGTATGGTATTTCATAACTTGTTTTCTGTTTGTAACATAAATAATGCTTCCATAATTACTAAAATAACACAAAATAACAACTTCATTAATTATTTTGGTTTAATTCTATAGATTCTTTAATTCATGTATGTTGTTTTTCATAGGCAGTCTTTCTTTAATCTTAATATTCAGGATCTATAGTCCACCTGCCCTCTATCTTCTTACTGCCATGAAATTGCAGGTCCAGAGAAAGAACCACAATCTACTCTTAATGTGAGATAACCAAAACAGTAACAGGGTAACATGACAGCTGATTTTATCTCAATGAACCTGTGACCTATGCAACTTTTTAAACCCAGGGTAAGAGTTATATTTACTTCAATAGTGCTACCATTGATGAGTGATTTTATACTGATCATATTATACAGAAAAGTTCTGAAAACGTGGAAATCCTACTGGAAACGTAAGAGATCACATTGTTCTTAAAAATCAGAGTCATAATCTTAGAATTGAAAGGAAGCATAACGACCATGAGGATAAGCGTCCATTTTTCTAGCTAAGAAAACTGAGGCAAACACAGGCTAGATGATCTTGCTGAGGTCACAGAGCCAATTACTCGTTGACTCCCAAACCCATAAATTTCTCATCACATACAAGAAAACGCTCTTTCCTGAGCACTTCTACACTCTGCTGTGTCATATGTGTCTTTCCACTTTCCAGTATGTCCAACCTCTGGTATGTTCTCAATTAGCATTTGGTACCTGGGAAGTCTTCAAGGATTTTATGGTTGAGGAAGGTCTGCACTGAGTCTATAAGGGTTGGTAAAAATTGAGTAAGTAAAGAAGGCAGAGCACACCAGGCAAAGTGAAAGACTTGAGAGAGGACGTAGGAGTGTGGGGTGTTGCGGGACAGTTAGGAGACCAGCCTGATTGGAATGCAAGGAGTATGTTGGAGTGCAGCTAGGAATAGAGAGATAAGCTTCAGCTTATTCCTCAAGTTCACCTCAAATAAAATATTAGTAATATCTTCCTGCTTCCTTCAGATGAATTAAGTAAGCCCTCCTCTATGATCTTATTGCTTTTGGTACATGAATGGAGACAAATCATCATGTTATATTGATATTGTTTGTATTTATTTATGTATGTAGCCTAAGGGCCAGGAGTATGTATTAGACATCCATGTGTTGACAATAATAAGGTGTAGTCTTCATAATTACTATTTTTTTTTTACACCTGGCCAACTTATTCACATTTTTACAAGATCCCTGTAGACATTTGCATTTTCAGGTCCTGGATTAGAGAATAAATCCAAATTATTTGGATACACCTGTAAGCCACTTCATGAACTGACTTTCACAGGCCTATTTCCTCCAGAATAAGAATTTAGTTGGTAAATAAATTAACCAGCTATTTATTGAGGGCTTACCATATGCAATTAACCTCAAAGTACAGGTACATCAATTATTTCCCATTCTGAGCTTTCTATTTTTTTCTGTTGCTAGCTTTTGTTGTTGCTTTTGTGTGTAATTCTTGCACTTCTCTCATCCTATTAATGAGGCTCAGCCCTAGGTCATATCCTCTCTGAAAGCTTTTCCCAATCTCCCTCCACCATGTCCTCATAGTGTTACTGGTGGAAGGTCTTGACTACGAGTCATCCAGATTCTTGACACTTTGAACAAAGAATTGGACAAAATGCACAAACAAAGCAATGAAAGAATGAAGCAACAAAAGCACAGATTTATTGAAAGTACACACCACAGAGTGGAAGCAGGCTCGAGCAAGTCATTCAAGAGCCCTAATTACAGAATTTTCTGGGGTTTAAAGACCCTCTAGAGGCTTCCCATTGATTACTTGGTTATATGCCATGTAAATGAAGATTTGGCCTATGACTAGTATGATTGGTTGTGAGAGAGGACCAATCAGAGGTACATTCCATTTTTCATCTGTGCACAGTGGAAGTGGGCATGTTGCAAAGGGAGTAGCCTCTGACCCTTTTGTCACTTGGGTGTGGAGAGGTGGGGTTTTCCTTTTGATTCAGTTTTAGGAAGTCAGCATGAATTGGTCTTAGGTTCCCTGCCTCCAGACCCTATTCTCTTGCCTAAATATTTCTTCGGCAAGCCTCTGCTATGGCCTTATTCCCATCAATGCAGTTATCTCTGTATGTCTGCCTTCCTGACCAGAACAGGAAGGCCTTAAGGCTGAGAGAGTGTCTTTTTTGTTTTCTTCTCCACTGGCTGAAAGAAACATTGGCACTTAGTGGTGCTAAACTGAATGATTAAATAAATGAAAATGAGTAAAGTTTTCTTATTAGATCAGTGTGGTGGTTTAATATAAATAAACTTATACACACACATTCTTAGTGAAATTATGTTTTGTAGAAACAATAAATGGAAGCTCACTCCATAAAACAAAAGCGAAACTGCTCTGGTTAAAGAGAAGGAACACCTTTAATTATTTGAGTAATTTGTAAACCAGTGGACTATATAGGTAATTTCTAAGGTCCACTTCAGATCTAACTGTTGAGTTTATGTCTATCAATGGAAATCTGAAGTCAATAACAAAACAAATATTACAGCCTAGTTAGCATTGCTAAGATCCATAAAAGGCACTAGGAAGAGCCAAAATAAAATTTTTATAAAGTTAAACTTCTGAAATTAAATAGACCAATGAATCAGACATTATAGTGTATTTAAGTCTTTGTCTTAAGTACGTTTGAGATAACTCGTGGCATACGTGTAGAGAATGATATATATTCTCTGAGTTCCCAGTGCTAGGGATTTTAACAGCCCAGTTTATAAAAGACTCCTCCAAAAAAGAAAAAAAAAAGTTTCCAAGGAGAAAACAGCCTTGAAAATGCAGCAAGTCTCTAACCCATCAACACCAGGATTCCCGCTTATCTTCTAGAGGAGCTTGAAACCTCTTCAGGGAGGACTTAAACATCTGGCTTACCCACAAGTCTTTTGTTTGGGTTACTTTTGATGTTTTTCATGTGAAATATGGGGCAATAATAGTTCTTATGAGGTTATTTTGAAAACTAAAAACAATCCTGCTTGTTAAATGCTTAGCAAAGTGACTGCCAAAAAAACCCAATAGCTATTATCATTACCTCCTGAGTCAACTAGGCAGCTCAGCTACTTTAAAAGATGTAAACAATATTAGTAATAATGTATATAGATATTTGTTAAATGAACAAATAGCAGTTCAGAGCAGAGAACTGTGCTGTTGACCTTGTCCATTAATTTTTGACCCATATTTGTTTTTTTCCTTTGGACTTTTATTTACTTATTTGGTTTTTCCAGTTTTATTTAGATTCAATGTACAAATAAAATTGTATGAATTTAAGGTGTACAACATGATGATTCAATATTTGTATAAGTTGTGAAATGAGTTCCATAATAAATTAACACATTACATTGATTTATTTAATCCTCACAATAATACAATGAGGTGGTACTACTAATATAATTGTATTTCACAGATTTGAGTTGCTGAGAGGTTGATTAGCTTGTCCTTTGGGAAAGTTATTCTGAGAAGTTATCTTGTTTGGCATCGTTAGGACTCAAAACCAGTTCTGTCTGTCTCCAAAACCCATGCTCAGATTCCCACTCCACCTTACATTCTCCTTCACTCTTGGAAGTGGAGCCTGGACCTTTAAAAAGCCACACTTGGCAAGACACTGGTTGAAAAATAAGTCTCTGCTTAGTTCCAGGAAGTCCTGGGTTCTGCACACCATTTGATACACATAGTATCTAGTCCAAATGATTTCAGTTTTTTTCTTTCACTTTGACCATTAGCTAGTTCTAGCATAATTTATGCACCCTAGCTTTGGCCCCTAAAAATATTTCATCTTGGTAAACTGATGTTATCCTGTGCCTATTCTGTCCTCCAGTCTTCTGTTGTTTTTCTGACTTACTCTCTGGTATTAGTTCTGATGTCTCACTTCTTTCATTTTCTATGTTGAAAGACTGGATCAACTGGACAGATTGGAAGGTGTTGATCAGGTGAAGCATGTTTCTGGAGAGGAGACGAGGAATATAGTTGGGTAGAAGAGTGTCCCAGGCAGAAATGTGTAAAGGATATTATATAGAAGTTGCCTAATAATGAGACAGTATTGTTTGAATTGAAATAAAGACTTGCAGGCATAAAACTGGAATTTTTACATGGTTATAATAATGGCCTTAGTTCTGTGAGGATCCAGATCTTAATACTTATTCAACAAATATTTCTCGAGTGTCTACCATATGTGCCAGTTATTGTTCTAAGACTGCAGGAATTTACTAGTAACAAGATATGAAAGTTCACTGTTCTCATGAGGTCCATATTCTGGTGGACTCTGGTGAAGGCTTATGCGGGAGCAGTCGTAAACATAATAACTAAGTTTTAAGAATTTAGATTCATATTCTTTGCAGAAAATAAAATAGAGTAATATAAGAGTTGCTTAGGTGGGGGAAGTGAAGCAATTATAGATTGGAGTATCAAATCAAGTTTTTCTGAGAATGTGTCATGACTGCTGAAATTTTAGTGTCTACAAGAAAACAACCTTGCAAAAATCTGGTGGCTGAGCTTCCAGGAAAACTGCCTCACAAGAAAAAGGGAAACTTGTTATCAAAAGTGCTCCGTTTTCTGTCCTGTAAGAGCTCCGATTCCAGGAAGTAAATGCTAGATGTTTCTCTAATCGCATATGTGATCCATATGTCCCTGAGACATTAGATTTCTAAATTTAATACCCAATTCCTCCTCATTTCAAACCCTGACTTCCTTGTTAACGAATTCAGGCCCTTGTAGATTTTTCTTTTCCTGAGTATTCTTGGCATCCCTAAAAGGCATATTCAATGCTCTAGGGAATCTGTTCTGGTTATTGTTCCCTGTCACTGTTGCTGGATGAGCTGCTGTCACTGCCTTTGCCGCTGGCTGAGTCACTGCTTGCCTTGACAGCTCTGCACTAGCCTTTGCCCTAACAGAGATTAGTCATGCAGTGTCTCTTGAGTTAAACTCTGACACTATGGATGCAAGCTAGAGAGCTGTCGGTAATGCTACCTACCTCCACTAAGCTGGAGACTCAGTACAAGTCAACTGAAATGGAGAAGCTTCTTTAATTTTTACATGAATCTGAAAGTGTTACAGAGTTTGGTGAGCCAGTTCTTTCAGTTCTGTTCACAATCCTCTTCTCCTCAGGGAGCACCATACTACGTGGGTGGCTGAGTTGGCAGAAACTTCTGTAACAACTGTCTAATGGACCTTATTGGCAGCCAACTCTCTGAATCCTTTCTTGTGTCTAGGGAATCCTTGCCCTCTGTATTTTGGTAAGAGGTCAGAGCCCACTTCCCACTATAAAATTGTAAATTGTTAACATACTTGCTTTCTCAGCCTCCTTTGAAACTAATGTATAGATACATGCCCTAGGCATTGCTAATCAAAGGAACCTGCTTGGTGTCTGAAGTATAGGGTCTAATGTTCAGTGGTAACAGCATCCTCACAAGACTAGTTTTGTGGTTTAGTTTGAAGCTTCATTTCTGGCTGCATTGTCCCCAAGCTTTCTAGAATTTCTATGAGCTAGTCAATATCTTTAATATCTTCCTTAAATTGGACAGAGCCACTTTTGGCTGCTTGTTACATAAGCATGTGAAGAAAAGGGCCAAGAAAAAGGCTAAGAGAAGGGAAGTACTTATTTCTTGTGCGTGGGGGAAAATATTCTCCTCTTCTCTTCAATTGAATATGAACAAAAAAAGCACAGAGTCCTGATTGCCTTTGGCAGTCATCCTGCAATTGCAAGGGAATCACTTGTGAATGAAGCCAATATGAGGACAGCAGAATGAAGAATGATAAAGCATTTAGATAATATCATTGAGCCTTTGATTGTACTGTACTTAGAGTCTACTCTGCTTTTGAATTTGAAATTACATGAGATAATATGTTTTCTATTGATAAGCAAGCTTAAGTTAGGATTTTCTGCTGTAACTATCTATACTACGATAGATACAATAGATACAAATAATAATGGCTAGCCTTTATTGAGAATTTAAAATTTTGCAGGAACCTTTTATTTATTCGACAAATATCAATTGAGCATCTACATATATTTACTTATTTAACTGTTATAATAATTCTAATATTACAACAATACAGTATAGTCATGTGTCTCATAACAATGTTTTGATCATGATGAACTGCATATCTGATGGTGGTCCCATAACATCATATTGGAGCTGAAAAATTCCTATCACCTAGAGATGTTGTAGCCATTGTAGTGTCATAGCACAATACCTTTTCTATATTTAGAGATGTTTATATATATGCAGACATCATAGTGCTACAATAACCTATAGTATTTAGTACAGTGACCTGCTGTATAGGTTTGTAGCACAGGAGCAATAGGCTGTACCATCTAAACTAGATGTGTAATAAGCCTGGGTGTGGCAGAAGCTCATGTAACAACTCTCTAACGGACCCTATTGGTAGCCAACTCTCTGAATCTTTTGCTGTGCCTAGGTAATTTCTGCCCTATGTATCTTGGTAAGAGGTCAGAGCGCACTTCCCAATATAAAATTGTAAATTGCAAAATACTTGCTTTCTCAGCCTCCTTGCTATTTAGGTTTGTGTAAGTACACTCTGTTTGCACAATGACAAAATCACCTAATGATGCATTTATCAGAATGTATACCTGCTGTTAAGTGATGCATAACTGTATTATGTATGCAGCTGGATGTATATATTTATACATAGACATGTGCATAAATACGGATATATATGTGCATAAATATAGACATAAGCATGTATATGGATATTCATATAGGTATAGGTATGGCTATGGCTATAAGTATAGATGAAGGTATAAACACAGAGATAAAGATTATGCAACTAGGTGACAAATGAGATTTCTGTGTTGTCCTGAAATAGCTAAAATCCGAAGCTGAAGATACAAGTTGCTAAGTGTCCCCATGTCCTAAGAGTATAGTGCACAAGTAGTTAAAGCTACCAATATTTTCCAAAATTCTTATTGAGGAGTGCCAGTTCAGAGAACTGGCCCAATCACCAACATCACCCAGGTACTGTTAGAGGAGGTCTTAAGATTGGATGATGTGCCCTTTTGGAGAATGCAGTGTTTATGAAGTGTGGCTGTTTCTTTCCCATCACAGCAGTTAACAGTTTAAACAACATTTATTTTTTCAACCTCATAATCAGAATAGCCTACTACTCAATAGAAGATATTGCCCTGTACCCTGCCTCTCTCACTCAGCCCATTTCATCTTTTAATACCACGTCCAGAATTAGGTAGTATGCTTTGGGGGTATAAATAATAGAAACTATGGCTTAAACTTGCTGAAACATTAGTAAGAAAATTTTTGGTTTAATTCTCTGAAAAATCCAGAAATAGGACAGATCAGGTTTGGATGATTGCAAGACTTTCTGTTCTCCTTTCTGTGGTGTTAGGTTAATTAGCCTCGTGGATGTAGAGTGGCTGCTAGTAGTAATCAAGCATATGTGTTTCTCCGGTTAGTCCAGTGAGAAAGAACTTTTGTCTAAATATGCCAACCAAGAGTCCTGAGATTCATATTGACTAAACTGTTTAAGTCACATGCCCAACAATCTATCAGTGACTTTGGTCAGGGGAAGAGATCATGTTTGCTGTCTTAGGTCAACCAAGGTCTACCCCTGAGGTTGGAGAATCTGAGTCAGCTTTACATAAAATATGTAGGTTACATGGGCACGAATATGGATATCTAAATTAAAACCTGAAAGCTGTTAGGAAGGGAGAATAGAACATGAATGTTGCAAAACAATCAATAATGTTTCCTCCAAGGAAAGTTAATGACCTAATGAGAGGCAATCAATAGTGAGGATCTATGTAAACCCTAGATAAGAGGCAGAAAAATTCGGTATCCCAAATAATAGGTAACAGATGTGCAGCTTTTAGAGCAAGGTTGGGATAGCTTTGAAGAATTCTTTCTCAATAAAGATCTTCTTACCCTTTCACCGGCATCTGTATTCATTTGTGGAAAGTCAGGTTAGGTGGTATCTAAAACAGGTGGAGGAAGGCTATTCCTTATAGTGATCCATTGGTAGAAGCACTGACTTTATTGTAGCTGCTTAGTGATGAGGAGCATCTGCCCACTGACAACAGTTCAGCTGGAGAAATGGTAATGTTGGCCCCTGCCTCCAGTTTTCTCTTCCCTAGAAGAGAAGAGACACACTCTGTGGAACAGAAAAGGAAGGAGCACACCACCTAGGCTTATTTCCAAAAGCTGGTTGAATATTTCTATCTGAATGTTCCATCAGTACTTTAAAGTAATCATTTCTTTCGTGCCCCCTCCTCTCTACCTAGCTATTCCTTGTCTTCTCTACTTTGGTGATGATATCGCTGCCTACCAGGCCACCCAAGGCCAAAAACTTGGGAATTGTCCTAGATTTCCCTACCTGTATTACTTCCCCTTGTCAGAAGCAATCCCTGTTGATTGGTTTCTAAATATCAGCTAAAACTATTTTCTCTTCTAGCATCACCACAAATACATACCTTAGGTATTTACATAAATTGCCTTGGACTCATACAGTTAGCTCCAGATTAGTCTCCTAGATACTGGACACCCTTTCTTGACTTTGCTACTAAAGTGAGCATTCTGGAACACAAACCTACATGCATTATAGTTCATCTCTCAAAATTCTTTATTATTTCAGTCACTTAAGTTGGAGCCTCTACCAATGGAGATAAAATGAAAAACCCTTTATTCTGACAGCTGGCACACAAGGACCTTTATAATGTGGCTCCTGCATACCAACTCTAGCCACATCATTTCTTATTTTCTTTTTCTCTCCTCTTAATCCAGGTCCTGGATCAATCACTTTTCATAAATGTGAAATGTCTCCTTTCGTTGGTCTGTGCTGTTTCTTTCCTCTTCTCTGAGGATCTCCATTTATAAAGCTCACATATTAAATCCGCTGTGTGTGTGTGTTTCACAAATTTTCCAAGCTTACTTGACGTTTCTTCTTCTATGTTCTTGTTAGTGTTTTGTAGAGAGTTTGGTCTTTGTCACACTGCATTGAAATTGTTTCCATGTGTTTCCCCATTCAGCCAGCCAACATTTCTTGGACACCTTTTATGTGTGAAGAATAATTCTAGGTGCTGGCCACATAAAAGTAAATACTTCATACATATTGACTTCAATCAGCACTTAGGTAGAGATAGGCATTTAAATCAGTAAAGATAATAAAAGTGTTCTAGATGCTCAGATGTGTCTCTCAACAGAGTATCTGATCATAAATAAGCATAAAGAAGAGAGGGGCAATTTTGCTTGGAGTTGGAAATTGTGTGTCAGATCAGAGCTAGTTAACTTTACATGTGCTATCTCATTTATTCTTTTCACCAACAAAAGATATTTAATCGAGACTGAGGAAAAGATGGCCAATGAGATGCAGCCAGCAGGTGTCACTCCCACCAAGAGAGACCAAATTATTGAGTAAACCAACATAATTTGGGCAGATCTTCAGAGAGAAAATGCCAAGAGTGGATGGAGAGATGATGCTGAAGCTGTAGCTGAAGAAAGAGGAAGCTGGGAACCCTGCATGGGGCACCTGAATGCGAGGGCTAACTCCCAGCCTTGAATGGCTCCTGGGAAAGTGGTGAGTGAGGGAACTGACGGGTGGCTCACTCTCACTGCAGACATCTGGGATCCTAGCTACAGGGGAACCCGTATCCCCATGGACATGTGAGCTGGCAGGTGGATTGCCCCTGGGAGAAGGCAGAGACAGGATTTTGGACAGCAGAGATCCCAGGAACTTTTGAGTGCTTGGAAGCTCTGATGGAGCATGGTCATAGGTACCCATCCCCCGAAGCCCCCAATCCTCTTCTTGGAGGCTCTGGCTCTAGCTGACCACCAAGCCAGGAGAAACTGGGGCTGGCTGCCTCATGGGACTGGGACATGTCTATTCCATAAGACTTCCTGCCCACCAGCCTCTCCCAAGGCCCATGCCTAGCCACCTCACAGGAGTGGGTACCAAACACAGCCTCTGCAGCCCAATCTGAATCCATTGCCCCACCTGAGTATTTTTCTGGTGACCTGAAAGCACATCAGATTCCCTAATGCATTTGGAACCCAAACCCAAGCCACAGAACATCCTGGTACCCCCCAGAGCTGTGGCATGCAGCTTGGGAGTACCAAGCTGAGATCTGTGACCAGCAATTAAGTCGGGGTGGAGCCCTCACTCTCAGAGCACTGAGATGGGCAAGACTTGTGGGTTTCTGGGCCAGGGCAGGAATGGGGCATGCCTCCCTCCACAGGGCTGGCCCAGAAAGGATGTGGCCTTTCAATTGCAGCCCCTGCACAAGGGAGCCGCATGGCCCACAACACCTAACAACAACAACAACAACAACAAAATGCAAATGTGGCACAAGTGATTGGAGGGGACTTCCCCAAGGCCAAGAAGCAGACCTCATGAGGGGGCCATCTCTCTCCCATCCATACACTGGAGAGTATGCCTTTGAATGAAAGGAAGTCCAAAAAGGCTATGCAACTGGGTATTAGCCTAGCTACCAACCATTACTTATAAGCACTGTCTACTGGATCAGAGCTCAAACTATACCACCAAAAATTATTGGGCTAATACATACACTGTTGAAACCAAGTACAGGAATTCACTTACATATAAAAATTCCTTACAGAGCCCTGGCCTGAAAGTATCAAAAAAGAAGCCAACGGACTATACTCAACGTACACCACAATTAAAGGAGCATCAGCTCTCCCAGATGAGAAAGAATCAGCACAAGAACTTTGACAATTCAGAAAGCCAGAGTGTCACCTTACCTCCAAAAAGTCCACTTGCTCTCTAGCAATGGTTCTTAATGAGATTGAAATGTCTAAAATGACAAACATAGAATTCAGAATCTGGGTGGAAAGGAAGCGCATTGAGATCAGAAGGAAGTTGAAACCCAATCCAAGAAATCCAAAGCATCCAGTAAAATAATCCAAGAGCTGAAATACAAAATAGCTATTTTAAGATAAAACCAAACTGAACTTCTAGAGCTGAAAAATTCACTACAAGAATTTTATAATACAATTGGAAGTATTAACAGCATAATAAATCAATCTGGGGAAAGAATCTGAGTTTAAAGCCTGGTTATTCGGATTAACTCAAACCAAAAAAAAAAAAAAAAAAAGAATTTTGAAAAATGAACAATGAACAAAACCTCCAAGAAGTATGGGATTATGTAAAGAGACAAAAGCTATGACTCATTGGCATTCCTGAGAGAAAAGGAGAGAGAATAAGCAACTTGGAAAATATATCTGAGGGTAGAGTTGATGAAAATTTATCTAATCTTGCTAGAGAGATTGACATGCAATTCCAAGAAACAGAGAACTCTAACTATACACTATACAAGCATCCCCAAGGCACATAGTCATCAGACTCACCAAGGACAATACAAAAGGAAAAATCTTATAGGCAGCTTGAGATAAGGGTCAATTCATGTACAGATAGAAAGCCATCAGGCTGGCAGAAGACCTCTCACCAGAAACTGTACAAGCCAGAAGAGATGGGGCCTCTTTTCAGTGTCCTTAAAAGAAATTCTAACCAAGAATTTTTATATCCTACTAAACTAAGATTCATAAGTGAAGGAGAAATAAAATCTTTCTCAGGCAAGCAAATGCTCAGGGGATAATTTCAACTAGACCAGCCTTACAATAAGTCCTCAATGGTATACTAAACATGATATCAAAAGAATGACAGTTGCTACCGTGAAAAGACACTTAAGCACATAGCCTACAGGCACTATAAAGCAATTATCCAATCAAGTCTGCGTAACAACCAGCTAACAACACAATGACAGGATCAAAAGCTCACATATCAATACTAACCTTGAATGTAAATGGGCTAATTGCCTCACGTAAAAGGCATAGGGTAACAAGCTGGATAAAGGCATAGGGTAACAAGCTGGATCAAGAGATCCACCTCACATGTAATAACACCCACAGGCTCAAAGTAAAGTAATGGAGAAGGATCTACCATGCAAATGGAAATAAAAGAGCAAAGAGCAGGAGTCACTTTTTTTTTTTTTTTTTTTTTTTTGAGATCAAATCTCACTCCATCACCAGGCTGGAGTACAGTGGCACAATCTCGGCTCACTGCAACCTCTGCATCCCAGGTTCAAGTGATTCTTCTGCCTCAGCCTCCCTAGTAGCTGGGACTACAGGCGCTCGCCACCATGCCTGGCTGATTCTTTTTATTTTTAGTAGAGACGGGGTTTCACTATGTTGTCCAGGATGGTCTTGATCTCTTGACCTCATGATCCTCCCGCCTCGGCATCCCAAATTGCTGGGATTGCAGGTGTGAGCCACTGCATCTGGCCTGGAGTCACTATTCTTATGTCAGATAAAACAGATTGTAAACCAATAAAAATTAAGGACAAAGAAGTGTATTACATAATGACAAAGGGTACATTCCAACAAGAAGACTTAATTATCCTAAATTTATACACATCCAACACTGGAGCACCCAGGTTCATAAAACAAGTTCTTCCTGGCCTACAAAAAGACTTAGATAACCACACACTAATAGTAGGGGAACTTCAACACCCCACTGGATAGATCCATCAAGGTAGAAAACTAACAAACTCTGGATTTAAACTTGACACTTGACCAATGGGACTTAATAGACATCTACAGAACATTGTATCCAACAACCACAGAATATACATTCTTCTCACCTGCACACAGAACATATTCTAAGATTTACCACATTCTTTGTCATGAAAGTCTCTAAACTCAAAAAATTGGCCAGGCACAGTGGCTCACACTGGTAATCCCAGCACTTTGGGAA
Organism: Hylobates moloch; assembly: GCF_009828535.3. Lineage (NCBI taxonomy): Eukaryota > Metazoa > Chordata > Mammalia > Primates > Hylobatidae > Hylobates > Hylobates moloch. Next base: position 62,202,536 of record NW_026652284.1, read on the forward strand.
GCTGAGGTAGGTGGATCAACTTGAGGTCAAAAGTTTAAGACCAGCTTGGCCAACATGGTGAAACCCTATCTCTAGTAAAGATACAATTTTTTTTTTTTTTTTTTGCACCTGCATTCTCAGCTACTGGGGAGGCTGAGGCGTGAGAATCACTTGAACTTGAGAGGTGGAGATTGCAGCGAGCCAAGATTGTGCCACTGCGCTCCAGTCTGGGCAGCAGAGCGAGACTCTGTCTAAATAAATAAATTAATTTAAAAAATTGAAATCATACCAAGCACACTCTGAGATCACAGTAAAATAATACAAACCGATATCAAGAAAATCTCTCAGCCAGGCGCAGTGGCTCATGCCTATAATCCCAGCACTTTGGGAGGCTGAGGTGGGCGGATCACGAGGTCGGGAGATTGAGACCATCTTGGCTAACATGGTGAAACCCTGTCTCTACTAAAAATACAAAAAATTAGCTGAGCATGGTGGCGGGTGCCTGTAGTCCCAGCTACTCGGGAGGCTGAGGCAGGAGAATGGCATGAACCCAGGAGGCAGAGCTTGCAGTGAGCCGAGATGGCGCCACTGGACTCTAGCCTGGGCGACAGAGTGAGACTCCATCTCAAAAAAAAAATAAATAAATAAAAAAGAAAGAAAGAAAAAAGAAAATCTCTCAAAACTACACAAATACATGGAAATTAAATAACTTGCTAACTAATAACTCCTGGGTTAACCTCAAAATTAAGACAAAAATCAAAAAGTTTTTGAAATTAATGAACATAGGAAAGCAGCTTATCAAAATCTCTGTGATGAGCTAAAGCAGTGTTAAGAGAAAAGCTTATGATGCTAAACACTTCATCAAGAAGTTATAAAGATCTCAAATTAACAATCTAACTTTGCATCTAAAGGAACCAGAGAAAAAGGAACAAACCAACTCCAAAGCTAGCAGAGGAAAGGAAATAACTGAAATTAGAGAACTGAATGGAATTGAGACACAAAAAACTGCATGAAAGATCAATGAAACCAAGAGTTGATTTCTTGAAAAAACAAGATTGATAGAACAATAGCTAGATTAACAAAGAAAAGAAAGAGAAAATCCAAATAAGTACAATCAGAAATGATAAAGACAGCATTACAACCAATCCTGCAGAAATACAAGATTCTCAGAGCATACTATGAATAACTTTATGCATACAAGCAAGAAAACCTAGATGGAAATATGTGATCTACCAAGATGGAATCAGGAAGTGATTGAAGCCCTGAATAGACCAATATTGAGCTCTGAAATTAAATCAGTAATAAAGTACCAACTAACCAAAACCACCCCTGGACCAGATGAATTCATAGCTGAATTCTACCAAATGTACAAAGAAGAGCTGGTATCAATACTACTAAAACTATTCCAAAAAAAATCAAGCAAAAAGGGCTCCTCCTTATTTTATGAAACCAGCACCAGCCTAATCCTAAAATCTGGTAGAGACACACAGTAAAACAAAACTTCATGCCAATATCCCTGATGAACATACATGCAAAAAGTCCTCAACAGGATATTAGCAAACCAAATCCAACAGCACATGATAAAGTTAATACACCATGATCAAGTAGGATTTATTCCTGAGAGGCAAGTCTGATTCAAAATACACAAATCAATAAGTGTGATTCACCACATAATCAGAATTAAAAGAACAATGCGATCATCTCAATGGATGCAAAAGATGCTTTTGATAAAATTAAATGTCATTTTATAATAGAACCCTCAACAGACTAGGCATCAAAGGAATATACCTCAAAATAATAAAAGCCATTTATGAAATCCCCACAGCCCACATTATACTGAATGAGCCAAAGCTGTATTTCCCTTGAAAACTGGAACATGTCAAGGATGCCCACTCTCACGACTCTTATTCAACATAATATTGGAAATCCTAGCTACTGCAATCAGGCAAGAGAAAGAAGGCATCCAAATAGTAAAAGAAGAAATTAAACTATCTGTCTTCACTGATGATATGATTCTATACCTAGAAAACCCTAAAGACTCTGCCAAAAGGCCACGAGAACTGATTAACAATTTTAGTAAGGTTTCAGGATACAAAAGCAATGTACAAAAATCAGTAGCATTTCTATTCACAAGTAATGTCTAGGCTGAGAGTCCAATCAAGAACGTGATCTCATTACAAAGAAAATGAAATACCTAAGAATGCAGCTAACCAAGGAGGTGAAAGGTCTCTACAAGGAGAACTACAAAACACTGCTGAAAGAAATCAGAGATGACAGAAATGAAAAAAACATTCTATGCTCATAGATTTGAAAAATCAATATTATTAAAATGGTCATTCTGCCCAAAGCAATCTACAGATTTAATGTTTTTCTTATTAAACTACCAATGTCATTCTTCACAGTATTAGAAAAAAAAAAATTCCAAACTTCATATAGAACCAAGAAAGAGCCCAAATGGCCAAAGCAATCCTAAGCAAAAAGAACAAAGCTGGAAGCATCACACTACCCTACTTCAAACTATGCTAGGCTACGGTAACCAAAATAGCATTGTACTGGTACAGACACTTAGACCAATGGAACACAATAGAGAACCCAGAAATAAAGCTGCACAGCTGCAGCCATCTGATCTTTGACAAAGCTGACAAAAGCAAGCAATGGGAAAAGGACTCCTTATTTAATCAGTGGTGCTGGGATAACTGGTGAGCCACATGCAGAAGAATGTAACTGGAGTCCTATCTTTACCCATATACAAAAATTAACTCAAGATGGAGTAAAGATTTGAATGTAAGACCTCAAACTATAAAAATCCCAGAAGAAAATCTGGGAAATGCCCCTGTTGACATTGTCATTGGCAAAGAATTTTTTATGAAGTCCCCAAAAGCAATTGCAACCAAAATCAAGAATTGACAAGTGGGACCTAATTAAACCAAAAAGCTTCTGCACAGCAAAAGAAACTATGAACAGAGTAAACAGACAACCTACAGAATAAGAGAAAATATTTGCAAACTATGCATCCAACAAAGATCTAATATCCAGAACCTATAAGGAACTTAAATAAATCAACAAGCAAAAAACAACCCCATTAAAAATAGGCAAAGACATGAATAGATACTTCTGAAAAAGAAGACATACAAGTGACCAAGAAGCATATGAAAAAATGTTCATCATCAATCATCATTAGAAAAGTGCAGATCAAAACCACAATGAGATACCATTTCACACCAGTCACAATGGTTATAATTAAAAAGTCAAAAAACCACTGCTGGCGAGGTGTCAGAAAAAAATAGTGCATTTATACATTGTTGGTGAGAACATAAATTAGTTCATTCCCTATGGAAAGCAGTTTGGAGATTTCTCAGAGAATTTAAAACAGAACCCCCATTTGACCTATTAATTCCATTCTTGGATATATACTAAAGGAAAATAGGTATATATAAATAAATTATACCAAAAAAACACATTCACTGGTATATTCACTGCCACACTATTTATAATAGCAAAGACATGGAATCAACCTAGGTGCCCATCAATAGTGGATTGGATAAAGAAAATGTAATATATATACACCTTGGAATATTACATGGCCATAAAAAGAACAAAATCATGTCCTTTGCAGCAACATGGATGAAACTGGACGCTATAATCCTAAGGGAATTAATGCAGGAACAGAAACTGCCTACCACATGTTCTCACACATAAGTGGGAGCTAGTCCCTTGTTTCCTCATGGCAGCGTCTGGGTTCCAAGGGTGGGCATCCTAAGAGAGGGAAGAGCATATTGAAGTTGTATCACTTTTTCTCATTGGTGTTGGAAGTCCCTGCATTCTATTCATTAGGAATGCTTCACTAAGGCCAGCTCAAATCTGAGTAAAAGGGAATTAGACTTTTGATGGATGGAGTGTCAAGGAATTTGCCTATGTGATTTAAATCCACTACAGCACCTAGTAATAATAGCTACCGCTTAAGAAACACTTAAATATAGTGAGCATTATTCTATAGCTTTTACTTCTACTCAGTTATTTAATCCTCATGACAATCATATTATTATAACTATTTAACATATAAGGAAATCTGGATGCAATAAGTATTTTACTAAGACCACACTGATAATAAGAAGTGTAATCACTATTGAAGGCATGACAGTTTGGCTCCAGGGTCTATGTTCTTAACCACTATGCTGAGCTATCTATCTATTGTACTGTCTGGAATATAGGCTAGACCAATATACATTTGTTTAATGGATAAATGCTTTGTATTTGGGGCTTCCGTCTAATGCTAGTAAAGCCATTCCTTAAGTGAATGATTTCATATGTCATCCTTCATTGGATATTGAATGGGAGATATGCTCCTATGCAAGTGAAGAAAGAGCAATCATGGATTGCCAAGTAAGTGATGAACGTACCTGTTCAGAGTGCCTTTCATTTAGGAGCTGCCTTCCTTAGGAGGTACCACATTCTGCTACAGTAACTCAAGAGCCTGGATATCTTCTAAATAAATACATTTTAATGGCAGTCTCTCTCTCTCTCTCTCTCTCTCTGTGTGAGTGTGTGTGTGTGTGACACACCAGAAATCACTGAAAGAATCTAACTATTTATCTTAGATTTTTGCTCTATTTCCAAAAACTTGTTTTATATTCAATAATATTCACTTTAAAAGAGCGTTTGGGAGATAATACAGTCTTTATGGAAATTTTTAAAAAGAGCTGCTTAGATGATACAGTTAGAGTCTATGAAGAGCCACCTTGTGGCAAAAGTTAGCATTTCACATTTATGTATTTTTAAAGAAAAAATTATAAGCTGCTCTAAAAGAAATCTATTGCATAGCAAAAGTAACGTATTGATATTGTATACAAGTCAGATAATATGGTTTCTGAGATATATAGTGTTGATTTTAACAGCAAATATTATTCAAAGTCACTTATTGAGAATTTAAGAAACCTAGAGTCACACATACAGCAGATGTTACATCCACCAATGAATTTATATTTTAAATAATAATGATAATAAACTCATCCAGTAGTTTATATTTAAAATGTAATTTCATTTGTACTTAAGAGGCCCCAGTTGCCTCATAGTACTCTCAGTTTTAGCACTAACTTGGGCCTTAAAAATGAAAACTTAAAAAGTATATTCAATTAGTTTTTTTGATATTTAATTTTAATAAAGCTTATTTGTATATTTCAATATATTTACATAACTTCAATTGTAATCCTGTATCAATAATCAAGAATATTAAATTTCCATTTTGATTCAGTTGTAACATTGATACCTTTGCAATTTTTCTTCATTTCCTTTCTTATACTTTGGCAACTAACTAAACTTTTCTTTTTTAAATTAGTTCCCAATTTTTAAGTTTTTCATAAAACTTTCCTATTTAATTGAATGTGGTAGGAAATTTGCAATTTTTAATGAGTATTCATAATGTACACTCAAGAATAAATAGCCACACCACTGTGGAGCTATCTTTCTCTTTTCCTTTCTCCACTGGCTCTTTGAAAACTTGCTGGAAGTGCTAAGGTTAATTCGGCATATTACTATCTGCCCTTCCCTTCTCCTACGCTATCTAGTTTCCTTCATTCCTGGTCTCCAAATTTCATATGATATCAGTGCTTGTCTGGTAATGGTCGGGGGTGGGGTCAGGATAGGTGGTAATGGAAATATAGCAGGGAGATTTGGAATTTGTATATCATAGATAGCAAGAAGCACAGCACAAGAAGCAGGAATGAATTGGAATGAAAATAAGAGAAAGAGAAAACAATGGGTCGTGCTGTTACTCCTGACTAACAAAACCTCTCTGTGGTTCTGTGCTTCTTTTCCCATTCCTCAGAACTCTTCTTCCTCTCAAACCACCTCTCTCATCCAACCTCCAGTCTTATTTTCCTTTCACTAGCTCTCAGTTTACAGATTATTCTTAGAACAATGGTTCTCAAACTGTGGATTTCAGAACCATTTCATGCTTTTTAAAATTACTGAAAGAATCCCAAAGAGCTTTTGTTTTTGTGAGTTACACAGCAGCTCTTTGTCACCATCACATTGAGATTGTTTGGTCTCAGTATGGCATTCACAAGTTATCATGTCAGGTCAGTCGAGTGATTCTTTTGGTTTTCTTTGTGTTTTTGTTGCTCTAACTGGAGTGGGACCATATGATGCAGTGTGGATAGCTGCATACAAGCATTAAGACTCTTGAGAAAATACAGTGCACCAGGAAAACTACTATGAAAACTATCAGAGAATAATGGCAAAAGACTGAATGAAGTGCACTCCTAATAGGAACTCTCATAAACAAATTAAAATCAGACGAATTTTTAAAATAAGTCAGAAGATGAATCTACTTGTTTTAACCAAGTAGCTTGTTTGTTAATTTCTTAAAATGGAGCTGCTGTCATACCAGACACATGTATCTAAGTGCAGCAAGAGATCTTAGCCATCACCCCCCACCTTCTGCCAGCCTCCCCACCCACCCCGCCCCAGTTCAGCCAACAGGTAGTCTAAAGCAATGCTGTTACCTAAAACAAACTTAGCAAGAGGATTTTTAAAAGTTTGCTGGGCAACTAAAGCCTTTGCAGTTGAGTCAGATATAGTAGCTAATGTTTAAGACAGAATTTTGATCATAACTTTACTTACATTTATGCCAAGCCAGGGAAGGAGTATTCTACCAAAAATGCTCTCTAAATCTCAAAATATCTCTACATGAGAGATTTATGACTGCTGACAAATTCATCTTTATTTTGTAGAACAAATTAAGAGGTGTAGGCCAATATTTAGTTTCCAGTTGGTTATGGAGTGACAATGGTACTGTTAGAACTTCTAATCCACATTGGCCTCCTATTTTCCACTTATTGAGATATAAAGTTGTCCATGCATGTAGTTGATGATTAAATGCTCCACACATAAAATATCTCCTGGAAGGGCACAACAGGTAGTTCCCTGTGGGATGCCTGTGTGTTAGGGGTCACCAGTAGGGAAGCAATAGTAGTAATATTTATCCAAGGCTTCTTTTTCTTTCTTTCTTTTTTTTTTTTTTTTTTTTTGACAGTTTCACTCTTGTTGCCCAGGCTGGAGTGCAATGGCGAGATCTCGGCTTACGAAAACCTCCACCTCCTAGGCTCAAGAGATTCTCCTGCCTCAGATTCCCAAGTAGCTGGAATTACAGGCATGTGCCACCATGCCCTGCTAATTTTGTATTTTTAGTAGAGATGGGGTTTCTTCATGTTGGTCAGGCTGGTCTCGAACTCCCGACCTCATTATTGCATGGTTGGAAGCTACTGACAGTTAAGGAATTGGGGTTATAAGTTTGTCTATAAACTTTCAAATTATCTTTCTTTTGGTGTTCTTATTAAGTTTCTGGCATACTTTAACTACAAAACCCTCACTATGGGTTTTGCCTATTGTTAGATCTAAACAGTTAGATTTAAACATGGAACTTGAATATATGACTCTAAAAGCCTCACCTTATAGAAAGCACCAGCTGTGAAATTTGAATAAATAGTCACACTGAAAATAATGGTGAAATTTGTTACAGGGTAAACTTAAGGATCTCTAAAATCACGTAAGGATTTAGGTTTAACATGACATATCCAACATTTAGTGCTTTTCTCTGTGGAAGCTGTTAATTATCACAGAAGCCTTAATTATCACATTAGCTTGCCACATATAGGCGGAAAAGAAACACAGGGCAAAGTGGAAAAATAACAAAGGTTTCATGATGACAGAGGAGAGAAATTTTGATCTGTGACCTTGGAAAAGCTGTCCACACCTAGGATGTTGTCTGATTCTGAGGAGAAACCTCTCTGGTAAGTGTTATCTTGAGCTCTCTAACAGGAGTACAGTCCCAAGAGTTTGGAGAGATTCTCTTGAATTGAGAAATGTAGACCTAATACTTAAGGCCCTAAAATTTTGCTGCAGTGTAGCTGGTGAGAAGAACTTGGGATGGTCCCTTCCAGTGGCGTTCAAGAGCAGTCTTTCTCTGGTGTCATTTCCAAAAGATCCAGTCTCCAGGTTCTAGGTCATAAAAGGTTTGTTTGTCCTCAGTTGGTGGATCATGAATGTTTTCTATTACTTGGTGAAAATATACTTTGGCATAACAACAATCATTGTTTCTTGATATATTCGGGTGTTCCAAAATATATGTAATAGTGTTATATCTGGAAAAAAGCCATGGTTTTTCTGTATTTTATTTTCATAGCCAATGTACTGCTTTACAAAAATACTTTAAAATACTGGAGTTTCCACTCCAGCCTGGGCGACAGTGCAAGGCTCCATCTCAAAAAAAAAAAAAAAAAAAAATGCTGGAGTTTCTACCTATTAATATAAATTTTCCCAAGAAAAAGATAAGGGACAATATTAAAACTTCACAATTATACTGTAACCCTTGACTGTGTTTTCAGAAGTTGTTTGGGATGAATAAAATTGTTTAGGTTGTAATGAGTTTTAGAGAAGATGAGGAAAATGGATGAATTGGAAAATAAAGTATGTCTCTTAATTGAAAAGAGACTACGATTGTTTCTTTCCAATCTAAATCAAATTATAATGACAGTGGTTTCAGGCAATTAAAAAGAGGAATTATTCTCTGGAAATAATGACCTCATTATATAACAAAAAATACAAGTAAAAAAAACTTCAGTTGTCTTTCCGCTAAAATAAATGATTTAAAAAGTGAAAATATTCATATTGTTTATCTGAAGAATTCATTTTTTCCTCAAAATAATATACATATAGACATTAGAAGATAGGTGTCTGATTTTTTTTTTTTTTTTTTGAGTTAGGGTTTCACCCTATTGCCCAGGCTGGAGTGCAGTGGCGTGATCTTGGCTTACACTGCAGCCTTGACTTCCTGGGCTCAAGCAATTCTCCCACCTCAGTCTTCTGATTAGCTGGGACTATAGGCATGTGCCACCACACCCAGCTAATTTTTGTGGGTTTTTTTTTTTTTGTACAGACAGGGTTTTGCCATGTTGCCTAGGCTGATCTCAAGTGATCTGCCCGCCTTGGCCTCCCAAAGTATCAGCATTATAGGCATGAACCACCACAACTGGCCAGGTATCTGATTCTTTACCAGAATTTTCATTTGGGCCACCATGATATATAAACTACCTAGGCAAAGGAAGTGAAACTATATAAATACATAAAATATTGCGTAAATATTTAGGGTAAAATGTTTATGATTTTATGGGTTTATTTTCATTCAAGTTTCAGGAAATTAATTATTAAATTTATAACTTGAATGTAATTTTAATTTTTAGAAATATAATCTACATTTTCATATCATACATACTAATAAAAACACAATCCCAGAACATGAATGAAACACTACATTGGACATTGAGTGTCCCAAATATTGATTTTTTATTGATTTTTTATTTTTTATTAAGACAGAGTCTCGCTCTATCACCCAGGCTGTAGTGCAGTGGCCCGATCTCGGCTCACTACAAGCTCTGCCTCCTGGGTTCACGCCATTCTCCTGCCTCAGCCGCCCAAGTAGCTGAGACTACATTGATGATTTTATAAAGATGCCATCATGTGCCATCTGGGAGAAGAAATACCTTCAAGAATTTATTTTTTAACTTTTAGGGAAAATGATCTCCTTAAACTCCAGTAGTCACTAGACTTTTTAATAATGTGAAAAGTACCAATTTATAGCCTCAAGAACAAATACTAATTGTCCAAATCCAGATGTTAGAAATAATTCCTAAAGCCTTCAATCATTTTGCTTTTCCCATTTACCAGTACATGGACCATGCAAATATTATTCAGGCATAGCTTTTCAACTTATGGAGTTATCTTCATCATGACTTCCACATTTTGGAAACTGGGAAATTTGGTAAAATCATGTAATAATACTTATTTGCCTGTCTATTGATCCATATCTATCTAGGTAAAATATCTAGTGATTGATCTGCCAATCTATTCATATGTCTTTTACCAGTCTACCTATGGCACATACACAGTGCATGCTGCTCTTCCTTCTACTGAACACATACCATCTTCTGCATATATACAGTGTTAGCTATCCTTTTCTATTTTTGTATAATGTTCTACAGATTGAATATTTAGAATAGAGGAATTTGGGGATTAAATGCTCATAGAATCATATCAAGTCAATTCATCCTTAAATTGCGGTTATTGTTTGAAATATTTTCTTTGTTTTGAACCAGAACTTCAAATTCTACCCTTTGAGCCTCATTCTACCAAAAAGCAGACCTAATCTTTCCTGAAATACTGATCTCATTTCTAGCCCTAGTGTTTTTTCTTCTTTCATCGTCAACCCAACCCTCTCCTACGGGCTTTCACACCAAGCTTTGGGGCTTCGTTTTAGGTATGTACCTCTAAACAAAAAATATATGTGTGTACAAATACACATATGTACCCTCTCTTTATGGTTACTTTTCTTTCTGTGTTTTGGCTGTTAATCTTATTCTCCACAAGTCTTAGTTGCAAAGAATTCCTAAAGTTGTCACGTGTTTATAACAATGAGTAGTAAAGGGGTAAAACAATAAAATTGAGATGATAAACCAGTATGATTAAAAACAACCTTATAATTCTAATTCAGATTCCTTCTGTATGCTGCTTTCAAATGTAAATCTTCCAGAAGTAGCCTTGCTCAAATCAATTTCTCAAAACTTTTCATCAGCTCCACACTGTTTAAGGAATAAAGTACAAATAGCATAAAATACCCTTTCATCCATCTTACCAACTTTATCTACCACAGTTTTTTTTTCATCAAAAACTTTAACAAAATATATCTGGTCATTATTCCCTGGTAGTCAGGCTATTGCAGAGGAGCCAGGGTGCCTACGTTTAATTTTTGCTTTGCTATCTCCTCACTGCGGACTTTGTATATATTTGTTAAATTGACTCTATTTAACTAAAAAATTATGCTGCACTAAAAAACTAGTAGTAATATTTATGCTGTAGGATTATTTTACAGAGAAAAAGTGGTAATACATGTAAAAACAGAAAATTGTGCATGGCACGTGGTAAGAATTCAATGTATATTAGCAAAAAATAACAGGTATGCCCCATTGAGTTTACTTTTAAGTACCATTCATTTTTCCTATAAAATCATTACTTTTTTCTCTTTATTTAAGTCCTCCCTTCCTTCAAGACCTATTTCATCCTTCAGTGAAGGATGTAATATCTTTTATCCTTCAGCAGTATCTTCTCTTCTGAACTTGTGTGTTTCTTCTCTGTGTCATTGATGCAGTGCTTAGGTAGGGTGACCACATTATTTTTATTGTTCAGGCTGGGACTGTGGATATGGAAAGTGAGTACTATTGATTATTACACTGAGATAACAGGCATAGATTGGATCTGACCAGGGCAAAGGGACAGATGGTTACCCTATGAATAACGGAACCATAAGTGATCAAACCTGTTATTATCAAATCAAAGCAAACTTTATCTTTGTATGCAAATTATTATGGCAACTATCCCATCGACTTAATTATCAGGAAATGAGAGTCATCAAAATGAACCTTAGCTGTTTCTGGCTATTCCCAGAATAGTGGTTCTCATCTGATCCAGCACAAACCCTTCTGTTTCTCCTGTTCAAGCTTCTTCATTTGATCCTCATGCTTCTGTCTTCTTGACCGCTGATCTTTAGTAGAGGGCCACTCCACCTGGTGCGGCTGCATTAGCCAACTCCACCGACTCTAACTCTCTCCTCTCCACCCTCACACTCACATCCTTTTCCAGGGTCTAGAGAGAAGAAACTGCTCTCACTTGTATCATTCCTTCCCAAAATGCAAACAGCAGGCCTTTCTTAATCATCCACAACAAAACTGAGACCATTATACTATTTGCTTAGGCTTTAATGAAGCATCACGGATAAAAGAAGTGTTTGTATCAGAGAATTCCTAACAACCATTGCCCCTAAATATGCCCACATCTGTAGTGACATGAGTTGGCTGTGTACCCATCCAAATCTCATCTTAAATTGTAGTTCCCATAATCCCCACATGTCATGAGAGGGACCAGGTGGAGACAATTGAATCATGGGGGAGATTTCCGCTATCCTGTTTTCGTGATAGTGAGTGAGTTCTCATGAGATCTGTTGGTTTTATAAGGGGATTTTTCCCCCCTTTTGCTCTGCACTTCTGGCTGCCATGATGTGAAGAAGGACGTGTTTGCTTTCTCTTCTGCCAGGATTGTAAGTTTTCTTAGGCTTCCCCAGACCTGTGGAACTGTGAGTCAATTAAATATCTTTCCTTTATAAATTACCCAGCTTTGGGTATGTCTTTATTAGCAGCATGAGAATGGACTAATACAATTGTTACTTATAAGCTTATTCTTTGCCTTGTTTTCAGCCTTTCTCCTCTGACCAGGGACAGCTCAAACCCTACCATTTGAACCACTCCATAATTCTCAGATTTTTTTTCATTCATCAAATACTCCTTCTTAGAAAGAGGCAAGTTTCCTCTATAATCCAGCTCTCTGCTCACACTCTCTGGTTTAACCCCTTTTAGGATCATTGACAATAGTAAAAATGCTGCTTTTTGGAGGTACTCTACCCTGTTCCCTAAAGATGTGGTCTGGTTCTAATGTCCTGGATTAGATAATCATAAAAGCCTAACATCATTATAGTTTTGCAAACCTTGGTATTTAGCTTTATTCATCATCACCTTGTTACGAGTGTCTGGTACTTCATTATTTGTCTTTTCATAAATAAAGCCAGGCGTGGTGGCTCACACCTGTAATCCCAGCACTTTGGGAAGCTGAGGCCGAGACGGATCACTTGAAGTCAGAAGTTTGGGACCAGTCTGTCCAACATGGTGAAACCCCATCTCTACTAAAAAATACAAATTAGCTGGGCGTGATGGTGGGCACCTGCAATCCCAGCTACTTGGGAGGCTGAGACATGAGAATTGCTTGAACCTGGGAGGTGGAGGTTGCAGTGAGCCAAGATCGCACCACTGCACCCCAGCCTGGGTGATAGAGCGAGACTCAGTCTCAAATATACATATATATATATATATATAATCTGTATCTGTATCCTCTACTACATTGTCCTTCAGGACAGTTATTTCCTTTGGGGAACTTGCTAGGGCAAGTTTCCTGTTACAGAGACTGTGCTAAATAAAATTTTCTGTGGTTGATGAGTGTGAGTTAGTACGGTAATACGTAACACTCTCGGCTTATGAAACATCTATTCCTCCCTCAAGTATTGTTTCATTTTTACACAGTAGTTCACACATAGAACAACTTGCCATGAATCTTCAGGAGAACTCAAGTTCTCTTGGCAGAGCCATGTAGCTTACTGATCCACTCCATACATTCTCCTTCTGGCCTATGCTACTTACGTTGTAACAACTTCCCTCCTGGGACAAGTTGGTCTTATACTCTTGACCTCAAGCACAGGGCAGCACAGACCTTGGTGAAAGGAAGGTTTCATTGGAAAGCGAAATCCACAAGATTTATGTGTCACAAAATCACCAAGACTGGTGCTGGGCTTACCATAGGGATTGGTGTTAGGAAATCCACCCCCCTCCCCACCTCTACCTGAACATTATCTTTCTCTGAACATACCTGTCAGCAAAACTTCAGTGGCGTGTTCTGGCAACTCCTCAATTGTTTAATACAAACTATTTCTCTCAAGTATAAATTTCCTCTTTCAACTCTGATAGTGTTCACATAATAATATATCTTTGCCAACCAATACTTTCTGTATGTGCCCCTTTGGATATCAAACATGACACAAAACCAGGAAGGTCTTGCTCTTTTATGAGTGCAGTGTTTCTTTCTATCATTCATGCTGACCTGGTGTCAGCAGCTCTTTTACCAGACACCATCATCAGCACTTACAGTTAACCACAGAGATGTATTCTCAGATTTTGACCTCTGTTTTATACACTGAGGATAAAGGAGCAGAAACAGAAAATGATGAAAAGACAGAAAAGGTAACCCTAAATGAAATTTTTTACCATTTGTTATAATTTAATAGTTTTTAAAAAGTACATATTTATTTTAGTTAAATATATTGAAATCTTCCAAACAATAGCAGAACTATTTTTTTTTTATTTCACTGACTGCTATAGAATTTTAAGGCTTTGCATTTTTTCTGGGCATGATAGTATTTTTGGTTTTTAAAGCAAGTAATTAAATCACAACTTAGTTTTTGGTGATAGGTTGATATTATTTGTTTTATTAAGAATATTATACTGAAAAGTATGGAATTTAATTTGAGGGAATTTTAAATTAGTATTTGTTGGGGATCATTGGGAGGAAAAATAAATATTACCTCTTTTCCCCAAGAAGCAAGGCAGATGGAAGTCTGAATATTATCTCTATCCCACATAAAGCTAGTATTTCGGAATGTGCCCTGTATTTGCAGACAAATGTATTTTTGAATACTGAATTTTGCAATTATGCAAATTTTCTCGCTAAGTTATAGCTGTCTGGACTAAGGAAGCCATCTCTCCCGCATACATACATGCCATAAACCAAGAGGCAGGAATCTGGCTGGAGCTGAGCTGACTGTCCACTCGTTGTAGGCAGGGCCTTCCTAAGAAAATGGAAAGAGCAGGCTGGGCATGGTGGCTCACGCCTGTATTCCCAGCACTTTGGGAGGTCGAGGTGGGTGGACGACTTGAGGTCAGGAGTTTGAGACCAGTCTGGCCCACATGGTGAAACCCCGTCTCTACTAAAAATACAAAAAAATTAGCCAGGCATGGTGGCGCATGCCTGTAGTCCCAACTACTTGGGAGGCTGATGCATAAGAATCACTTGAACCCCGGAGGTGGAGGTTGCAGTGAGCTGAGATCGCGTCATTGCACTCCAGCCTGGGTGACAGAGTGAGACTTTGTCTCAAAAAAAAAAAAAAAAAAAAAGGAAAGAGCAGACAGGGCTTTGCATACCTAGTTTCCCCTACCAGACTCACCTGTCATATAGGTCACTCAAGGAATTGATGAGTGAGGGGGTGGATAGAGGCCAAGAATGTTTTACTAATGGGATTCCCTCTGCATCAAAGAAAACATCAGGAGTGGGCAGTAAGCATCTGTCACCATCAAAATTTCTTTTGTTCTCTTAATCCATTGGACTTAACTATTAAATCTTTCTTCAACCAAAGGTATGAATGTACCCTGGGAAAGGGGAGCAGCAGCCTCTCAGGATGACCCTTCCCTCCTCCACTTCTTTGAGGCTGCACTGAAAATACTAGTCATTGCTCCTTTGAGTACCTGCTGGGACCACTGGTAGGCCCTATGGATTTTACATATAGAGGCTTACAATAGGTCATAGTGATAAGCAATTAAATTAAGTCCTCCAAGGCCACCGTGTACCCAAGGCTGAAGTTTACTTATATGCTACTTGACATCCCAAATATGTCCAGCTACATATCCAAAATGGCCTATCAGAAGTTCTTCAAAGACAGCAAATGACAAATCATAAAATACAACACCTTTCCTATTACCAAATTCCTAAGGAGAAGTTTTAAACTCAATTTCTCTTTCAAGTTGTATCCACCAGGTCCTAGTAGGAAGCAGATGGTACACTCAAACTGGGCAGTTGAGTTTAACAAAGGGAATGTTTACACTGATGTGGACACAGAGTAGGGAAGCCAACAAGGATGGCCATCACTGTTGAGTTATCAATAGACAGTGCCTGTTACCACCTTAGGCCTGAAGAAGCATGGGGAGGAAAAGATGTTTGGAATCTAAACAAGGTAGTTATATGGAAAGTGACGCCTTAAATAGAGGGATGCCACCAACTCCTGGTAAACCAGCAGAGAAGGAGCCAAGGGGAAAAAACACCCTGACCTACTTTCCCTCCTAACCTATTGGTGCTTTCCACTGGCTGAATCCAGTGGGAAGTCAGAGGAAGGGAGACTATGTAGCCTCTGGGGCACAGAGCAGGGTATAGAGTAGATCTGTAGGAGCAAGCAGAAAAAAATCTGGCTCATAAATTCGAATTTAAGAAGAGTGAAGGAAATAAAGTCCAAAAATCAAATTCTCTTGCCCTTGTGTTGTAAGATGCTAAAGAAATCCATTCTTTTTAGCTTAATATTCTACTCAGTCTCAGCTAGAGGGGTTCTAAGTGCTTGGTAAGGTTGGAGTTCTTTTAAAAGCTGCAACCTAGGCTATTTGTTACTGAAATGGGTGTAGCTCCTTCAGGGCCTCAGAAGTTCTATTAGCTTAATGCCCAGTGATTGGCGAACTAAACTTTAAAGAGTCCAAATGATAAATAGGACACACCAGATGGTCACAGCCCTAGGACCATACCCAGCACATTCTGAAATGAGCCAATCCTCAGTCTCAGAATGCAAGGCAAATAATGTTCCCAGAATCTAGGACCCAGGATCTAGTCTAATTAAATATTGCTGCCAAATACCACAGCATAGGCTCAATGGTATTTGGGTGAAGGAGCTCAGGCTGAGAAAATATTCTTGGTTTACCTATAATGCTCGCCACTTTATGCTAGTTATCCAGAATTTGTAAACTCAATGGGGAGGAATTAGCAAGAGGTTAATTTTAGCATGTACATGGGGGAAACAATTTACCTTGTTGAGCTGTCTCCTTCCACAGATTGTAGCATTTGAGACACTGCTGCTGTTTTTCAAAGTTTAGAAATTTTTAATGGTGGAAGCTCCAGAGAGCAAAACTTATTTGAGAATACCTTCTCCCATCCCATATTCAGAGCCTTTTATTTTTGTATGTCTCTTTTGTGCTGTTCATCTACGTCTGACACTGATAATGCAAACCTAGAACCTTGCAAGTACAGTGTAGTATATGTAAAACTCAGATTCAGCATTGCTAAATCCTTTCCACAATAATACCAGCAAATGTTGTTCTGTCTCCTAATGTTTAATAGACCTAGGTATAAAAAAACTGTTTCTTACATTTGAATCTTTGCCTCAGCCACACCTGTTTAGGAAGCTGTACCTGAATGGTGGAAGCTGTACCTGAATGGTCGAAGCTGAAACAGCACTATCTTGTATCCTAAATCAGCCCAAGTCTGCTATAGATCAACCGTTTGATGAAGCTCGCAACCCCACATTTCTTACGGTGATTATCCAGTTTAGTCTTAGTGTATATGGCACTGTCCTTGAATAAAGAGCTTCCATAGGCTGCAGTTACCACCAAATGAAAAAATACCATGGAACCTAAAACTTAAAGCCTTTCAAGCCAGGGCAGAGGAACAAAACAAAACAAAAAACAACAAAATTGCACAATTGCAAACTTCTAGATAAGCTTGATATAAATTTCTATACATCACCAAACTCAAAACTGAAGCCATATATCACAGCTACTCTGGAAAATCCTCAGTCACTATTGGTGTTAAGTCTGTTCCCCAAATTCAATTCTTATTTCGGTTACAAAGACCTTGGCCTCATGTACTAGGTATTTCCTCCCTCAAAAACAAATGCTGACCTCTTTACCCGCCTTTATCAGAGTAAATCTTACATATTTACTTGGAGCAGTAAAAAGCATAATCTTTTGAAAGGAATTCAGCTGCCAAAAGGAGAGAAGAAGTAGCGAGGTAATAATACATGCTGTTTCTCCTGTGGCAGCCAGGAAAATTCACTGCTTTCATCTTCTGCAGCAGGGAACATAATTGACTGACTGCCTCAATTTCTGCCCCTCTGGATCCAACTCTGCAACTGCTCAGAAGCTTTGCTACCTGTGGGCTACTCCCAGTCAGTGACTGAGCACTGCTTAGGGACTGTGCTAGTCCATTCCTGCAGACTCCTCTAATGGGCCCATTATGAGGTCCCACACTGGCCTTGTCAATCCTCTCTTGGAAATAAGAGGCTGCAACCTGAGACTCTTCTTACCCAGTTCTACCAAATAAGCACCAGACTTGCAACTCTCCTTCCTTGGCTCCCTTCCCCTCATCCTTCATAGGTGTTTCCCCCAAAGAACCTCTTGCATGTTTAGTCCCATCTTAGATTTTCTTAGGGTTTAAACTAACACACCTTCCAGACTCATCATATTGTTGGGTAATCTCTCCTAGGACTTAAAAGCAGGTGAATTTTAAATTCTCTAAATTTAAATGTTAAATTTTAAATTCCATTCTGGGACCTCATAAACATGGGTCCTTAGAGGCGAAAAAAAAGTTAAAAAAATTAAATGAGATAAATAATGAAATGTTACTCATATTTGCTTTTGAATTTATTTAGAAACATATTTTACTGAAGTTTATATGATTGAAAATTCTTTTCGGAAGAAAAGTATTAATTGTTGGGTTATGATAAGCAAATCGTCACTACTTTGTGTCATACTTAGCTTTTAGCTTTAAACAACAGAAAATTGGTCAATGTATTGACCACGCATAGACTATGGTTTAGTTAGACACATGCACTTTAATTCCCAACCAGAGTCCCTTATAGGGATTTCATTTTATACACTGATACTTACTCAATCCTAGGTTAGCATTATTGTCTATGGCCTTGCATATGAGTTGGTAATAGGAACAAGATTTTTTTCTGTTGTTTTAAATAGTGTACAAAGGGGATATGTCATTCAAAAATATGGATCATCTAGCCCACTTGTTTTGGTAGACACAATGTTTTATTACTCTAAATATTATATATGCATTATATAAATTCTGTTGTATATAGGAAATATTTCGTAAGTTTTGTTTTTTACAAAATGTACTAATTTATACACTACCAGGTAGCTGTATAAATGTGGTCGTTTCATCATGTGCTCACAAAGATTGATGATTTTTACTCATTAACATTTTTACTTCTTTATTCAAGTTCAGTCACTATCTCTTGATGGGTAGTCAAACAGGCTTTTGAGTACCTCTGAATGATTTTCCATTTCTCGAGGTGTTCAGAAGTTCTTCATCTTAAACACTGGTCTCTAATGTCTTTGAAAATATATGTTTTCTTCAATTGTGAACACACATTTTTCAGATTCAACATCACTTTTATTTGCTTTTGAAGATGTCTTTCTTTACTGGTCTCCAAGTGATTATCCCTAATGTCTTCCGCCCCCAGCACCAGGTGAATTTTGTGTATGCTATCTTGTCTATTTACTAAATTAGACTTTCTAATTGTCCACTTGTCTGTTGAAAAAATTCTTTCTAGCTATGGTAACAGAAACACACATAAACATAAACATATTTATTTATTTTTTGACACCGAGTCTCACTGTGTCACCCAGGCTGGAGTTCAGTGGTGCAATCTTGGCTCACTGCAACCTCTGCCCTCCAGGTTCAAAGGATTTTCCTGCCTCAGCCTCCTGAGTAGCTGGAATTACGGGAGTGTGCCACCCCACCTGGGTAATTTTTGTATTTTTAGTAGAAATGGGATATCACCATATCAGCCAGGCTGGTCTCGAACTCCAGACCTCAACTAATCCGCCTGCCTCGGCCTCCCAAAGTACTGGGATTACAGGTGTAAGCCACTGTGCCCAGACAACATATTTATTTAAATTGGGAAAATATATGGCTGTTAGAGTGACCAAAATGGGTATCATAGAAAGAAATTTGTTCTCATAGGTTTTGGGATGGAATGGGAGAGTCAAGTACCCAAATGAGAATGCACCCATGATGCAGATGCACATTTTCTGAAAGCTGGAAATGACTGCTACATAAAAAAGGTGGTTGCAGTGGCATATGCCTATAGTCCCAGCTACTTGGGAGGCTGAGTCAGGAGGATTACTTGAGCCGAGGAGCTCGAAGCTAGCCTGGGCAACATAGTGATAACTTATCTCTAAAATAAAAGAAAAGAAATGACTCCTATAACCAAAACCCTGGGAAAGTTAAGAGATCCAGGAGTGCCACAGGAAAGAGCTAGTGCCTTGTGCAGCCAGTGGCAAAGGGAAGCCAAGAAGCTGTTTGTCTCTCTCTTCATTTTGTCCCAACTGAAAGACCTTCCACAAATGGGAAAATTTGCATGGCATAAGCAACCTTAGTTCCTATATGCCATTTACTGCCTTAATGCTTGTTATTTTTAATTTGAATGTTAATGACAACTTATTTTTAGAATCTTATAAAAACTTTTAAATTGAATGTGTACTATGTGTTTTAATTATTGTTTTAATTTCTTGGGGAGGAATTCAAGGAAGCCTATTTAGACATGCAGCTACAATTCCTTATTATACATACATACCTATATGTATATACTATTGCTTATAATATTGAGTTCCAAGATGATGTCGTTGAAAGGGCTTTAGATAGAAGACTTTGTTTTGGTCACAGTATTACTATTAAATAGGCAGTAATTTCTCTTTGTAGGGCCTTTAGCTTCTTTATGCTAAACAATAAACAAGTGTGTTAGGTAAAATAATTTCAAAGTCTCCATTCAGTAATATGAATTTATTAGTTTGTCTTAATTTAAGAAGGTGGTGAAGAATAATAGAGAATCTGTAACTTAATTTTGCACAAAATGATTCTCATGTATATGTACTTTCTACTTGGTCACACACTGACATTTATGAGGAAATTGTATTAGGAGGTTTTGAATATTTCTTATCTATATAACTTGAAATAGATTGTGAAGAATCAATAAAATTATTGAAATAGTTTTCATTATAAAGGTGGAAAAATTTTCTGTATGATAACATAACACTTCAAATACATTTAGGAATACTGCAAATGAATTAATGTAAAATTAAATTAGTGAACTTCAGGCATATTATATAATTTCATTTTTATTCATGTGGAAGAATAGAAACATAAACTAGTGGAGATAGTAGAATATTTTAGAGAGAAATAGTCAATTTAAGTGCAAGTAACTAAGAATGATTGTTGATAGGTGTTAAAAAAAAAAAGAACCTGCCCCCCCATTTTGATAATTATTGTGAAAGGTAATATAATTATTTGAGAAAAAAGTATCTAAATATTTATCTTTTTTTCAGATTGAGAGTATATTATCTTAAATTGTGACTCAAATATTTTGTCATTCTTGATTACAGTTGAGATTTTACTTAATATTACATTACATAAACCATTAGCTGAGAATAATTGAAGCATATTGCAAACCACTAAACATAATAATCTTTTGTAAAGAGTGAAGACTGGAAATGAGTTTTCAATTTTTTATGACAAAATTTCATTAGTGGTGGTTTATATATTTTTAGCCAGAAAGTATTTTTTGCCAAATAATATCATATGTAAAACTGCAACTTAGGAATAGATTTAAAAATTGATTAGAATGATGCTGGTGGACCCAGAGTCCAATTTTCTTGGCCACTTAGTTCTCTCCTTTTTTTCACCCAACAAGGCTCAATAGCCTAGAACTGTGGGCATTGGAAGAGCAGTTTGAAAATCAATACCCTATTGCATAAAGTATGTAACTGCAGTATATGCAGTAAATTATTCTATAAATGGAGACATTAACTTATAATATAACCAATATTTGAGAGACTTTTTTTATTTATGTGCATAAAATACAAGTGATTGTTTTCTTACTAATAGAAATTAAATCTTTGCATCCTAAAGAGAGTTTAGACTAGACTATGAAAAAAGGGTAGTCTATTTTAAAATGGTGCTCCTGATTACTTAGAAATAATCAAATGAACTACGGAGCTTCTATGTAGGAAATCAATGTGCATTCTCAAGCCAATGAAATAAAGTATTGCTCCCAAGTTGGTCAAACTGCTGCATTAAAATCCTGGCTAGAATCAGATGGTTGTGAAAAACACAGCACTGTTGATTTATCAAAATAGTAGAAAACATATTTTATTTTGGGATCTTTTTATTGAGTGTCTCACTTTGGAAAGATTTAAAATGACTGGAGTTTCAGATCTGGATGTTTCTCCGGATGTTAATGAACTGCTCAGATGTACTCAGGCGAGGTTAGCTGGAAATCTCTCCAACATGTTTGATGGCATTTATATAATGTGACTATCTTCATAGAATGTTTACCACTGAACATCTTCCTGAGAAGCAGGCAATAAATACTTGACTGATAGTTCACAGAGCTACTAAGCTAACAGATGTCTTTGTTGACGGTCTTAATATAGCCAAAGCAGACTTACTCATCATTGTTTACAAGTTTTCCCATCTTCCCCAGTTTTCTGTCAGGCTTAGTCATAAACACTGTACCATCTTCTCTGAGCATGTAATCTCAGATTCACCCTACTTTTTCACTTCTCATGACTCTAGTAGTCAACAAATCAAGAAAAGTTATCATTTCCCTAATTCCACAAAGCCATAACTGTATTTTTCAACCAAAACCTGCCCTTGAGTCAGAATTGGATTATTCCACTGGCAAACCAGGCAAAGGTCTGTTGGGCCTCAGATTAGCTTGTATTTTTCTAGAAAGGGAGAGGCAGCATCACCAGCTAGCTGTAACAATATTCTTGTCCTTGATAATGACATCACACTGGATGACACCAATCCTTGAAAACCTTCAAGGTAGCTTGATGTTATGGAAATTACCCATGCCCTGAGCA
This sequence comes from Hylobates moloch, assembly GCF_009828535.3. NCBI lineage: Eukaryota > Metazoa > Chordata > Mammalia > Primates > Hylobatidae > Hylobates > Hylobates moloch. The sequence continues at coordinate 62,224,852 of NW_026652284.1, forward strand.
GATTTCATTAGACACTTTTATTTGTGAGCCAATGATATAATCACATTGTGCTAGGAACGACTAGAGAGAAACCAAGCGTGCACAGTCTATCACGTTAAGAACCTAAATACGGCTCGAGTGGCATTATTGTATTGTGGTGAAGAACACAGACTCTAGAGCCAGATCGCCTGAGTTCAAATCCCTCTCTGTTACTTACTACCTGTGCAACTTTGAGCAAGTTAAATCTTTTATCTCTCGATTTCTATGTCTTAAATGAGGATTATGAAAATAACTATCTCATGCAATTGTGATAATTAAATAAGTTAATGTAGGTTACTTATAGGTCCCAAGTGCCTGACACGTAGTAAGCCCTATGTATATTTGCTGCTGTACTTGACAGGGCACTTCTTTGTCTCTTTATTTCTCATTTCCTCATGCCACATATATTTTGAATTCATTGAGCTGAACTCCAAAAGCGGTAATGCAGAAAACACCTCTCTAGTATTTATTTGTACTAATTGATGTATGTGTGTGTGTGTTTATGTGTGTGTGTATGTATGTGTGTGTTGCATTTGAAAGAGAAGGAGCTGAGAATAAAGCCAGCGGTTTGATATTTATCTGCAGGTCTATGGACTGGGTTTGAATGGCCATGTTTAAAAGACTGACAGAATGATAACTGTAAGAGAGATCTGGGAAGATGCCAAGCAGGCTGTGATGGTCAGAAGCTGAAGAAACTCTCCAGTGAGACTTTGTGAATAGCAAACAGTTACTCTGGAGTGTTGCAGAATAGCTTCTGAAGGCTGACTCTATTGATTAACCATCACTTACTGCACTTCACTTTAGTCTACTTGCCTAGTTCAAATAAATCAATACCCCCTTTAATACTGGGTACTTGAACAAACAAAAAAAACATCCTATTTAGTGGGCACAAGCCCATAATAGGAAAAGCTAAGACTGAATAGTTTTTCAGGCCTCATTCTTCCTCTTTTGGCTTCAGAGCAGAAAACCCTCAGTGATAGAATATTCTATCCCTGGAGCTTGGGCAGCTCCAGTGTGGTTCCTCCTAGGCCATGAGTAGCCAGGATCGATATCTTTCCAGTCCTGGGACAGTTGGAGAAAGGTCCATTCTGATGAATGAGTAATACCAACTGTAGCAGCCCAGTTGGTGAATAGAGCTCAGGCCTTTCGAAGCATTTCCCCTACTGCCTTTCCAAAGACTTCTGCCTGTCAGGATCTTGCAGGTTCCTATCTCTTAAGGCTGTCACAATGAGCTAATGCCCCATTGGCTTATTTCTCCCTAGAATCGAGAAAGAGAAGAGAGGCCTCAACTACTGTGACAAGCCAGAAGACAGTAGCTTCTTGTTATTTGTGGTAATTGTGTTCTTATGTTTGAATTTTAATCAATCCAGTACATGTACGTAAGGAAAAATCCGTTTAAAAACTTATAGCAAACACAGTAGCTTTCTACCCCGCTCCTCTCCACCCCAGATCCTGCCCTTTAGAGGAGAGCCCTTTAGAGGAGAGGAAGCATACAAATGTGCTTCTTTGTATCTGTATAATTTCCACTATTTCTAAAGAATCTGCTTCTGCTGCTAGCTTTTGTTTTATTAATTTTAGGTCTCTATTGGCTTCTGTTATTGTAGTTAAGGATGGATCTTATTTACATGACTTCCCCTTCCTGCTGCCTCTCAATGTAGTTTTATCACTATTTTTGGTTTTCACTATCAATCTTTAGAATATTTTGACCACTGAACTACATGTAGATTGCACCATGATTATGATTCATATCTTTCATAATAATTTTGACAGCTCTTGTTTGTTGTTCTCTACTCTCCTGTTTTCTTCATTCTTATGGAATTATATTTTTTCATTTATTTTCAATCGTGAGTAACTTGTTTTTGCTCCGTGAAAACTTGTAAAATTTTCTCTTTACCTTCTGTGTTAGTGTTCTGTGGTTGCTGTAATAAATTATCATAAATAGCGTGGCTTAAACAACAAAAAAAATTATTCTCTTACAGTTCTGGAGAATAGAAGGCTGAAATCTGTATCACCGGGCCGAAATCAAGGTGTTGGCAGAGGTGCACTCCCTCTAGAGGCTCTAGGGGAGATTCCACCCTTTGCCTCTTAGAGCTCCTGAATGTGCTACAGACATTTGCTTTAAATGTTTAGGGGATCATTAAAATAGACGAGCAATGAATAGCATTCAGAATAAATCTTGTTTTCCAGGCTCTGATGGCTGCTGGCATTCCTTGAGACTGGACATCACTCCAATCTCTGTCTCTGTAGTCCCGTGGCCTTTTCTTCTGTCTGTGTGTAGTATCTATCTGATGCTGTCTTATACACACATATGATGGCATTTAGGCCCTATCCAGATAATCCAGGATAATCTCACATCAAGATTCTCAATTTAATCACACCTGCAGACTTTACTATTCAAAGTAACATTCACAGGTGCCAGGGATTAGGAATTTCCATCTTTGTGGGTCATTATTCAGTGTACTACACCTTCAAATTCCATTATTGCCATGTATGCCCTACTCTATGTCTTGTAAAATCTTCCTGAACCTCAGTAAGAACCTTAAATGTACAGATTCTAAACATTTTTTAAAATCACAAATTTTTTTCATTATAATGTCTTTAATTTTTTCTTTGTTACTTTTTCCCTGAAATTTCATGATTTATTTATTAGATATTTTAGATCTATTTTTTTCCTTTTTCCTTATGATTACCTTCTCCATAAATTTTTTTTTTCTTTTGAGATATGTCTTCCTCTGGATCTTTAAAGACACTAATTGTGTTATCAATAGTGGCCATTCTTTCAATTAAACTAATTTTTTAAAGAAAAATATCTAGTTATTTTTGACTCACAGAAATCTTACTGTATTTAAATCATAGGTTCTTTATTTTTGGATCCTGTCTGATCTAGTAGTTTTGATGTTCTATTTGTTCTTTCTCTTCTTCTTTTTATGCTTATTGTTTCTTTTTTTTTTTTTTTTACTCTATCTTGGGTGCATTGTGCTTTTATTCTTTTTATTTACCATTGGGGCTTAGGTTTAGCTGCTGGGATATCTTAAAGTAGCCTCTACTGCTATGGTCTTATTTCTTCACATCTAGTAATTTTTGATAGTGTACTAGGTATTATAAAACATATTTATAAAAGTATGATTTTTTTTTCTTTAAAAGTTTTGGATTTTGAGCTGGCAGGCAGGCAATTTACTGGTGGATCATAATAATTCTTTGAAACCTGTTTTTAAGCTATATCAACTTTATTAAAAGTCTAGGGTAGATCTTCTTCTATAGCTAGAGTAGTTCTGCTTCTAAGCTATGGCCTTTGTAAGAAGTCTCAACTGAGTGCCTGGGGTTTTTAGCAAGATCTTTCCATGGTGGCTGGTCAGAATTTCTATTTCTTCAAGCAATTTGAAACCACAAGAATATACATTTTATTTCACAAATACCTGGCAGTTGTTCTCTACCATCTTCCTTAGTCTCATCATGTGCATGCACAGCTTTAGAATTTAGCCAATGTAGTAAGAGGACCGCTATATAGATTTGTGAGGTCTTTGTCTTCATGGCTTCCTTGTCTGCAGTAGCCAGTTCCACATACTTCAGCCTTCTTAGCAACTTTAAACATTGATTTCTGCTTCCTCCGCTCAATGATACTGCCGTGCTCTGCTTAACTTGCCTCCCTGCATTATAGTCTGGAAAGATTTCCCATGTAGAAATTCAGGCCAATTATGGGGCTTACTTGTGTGTTTCCTCTTTCTCAGGGATCAGAGTTTTGTGCTGCCTTTTGACTAATGTCTGACAATGTTGCTATGTGTGTTGTCCAGTTTCACAGTCATTTACCATGGGAGGAATAGTCTGGTACCAGTTACTTTATTATGTTTATAATCAGACATTTTCCTGCTGCCAACTTAATATATTCACTTGAATATTTTAAAGGCATTTCAAATGCAACATGACCAAGAAAAAAAATTAATGGTCCTATTTTCCCAAATCTGGTTCAGTTATACAAGTTGGAAACTTAGAAATCATCTTTGATGTCTCCTTCTTTCTCATCTTCCACATCTGGTGAATCAGCAAGATACCTAAGTATCTCTTGAATTTGTACTTCTCCATCTCCAGCACTCACTTGTTAGATGAAGCATCATGTTGAAATAGCTTCCCAACTGATTTATTTAATAGTTAACTCTTGACTCCTCTATCAGTTTATCTTCTCATTGCAGCCTGGCTGATCTTGTCTAAAAGTAAACTGGGTCATGTTTTTCTCTTCTCCACATCTTGGTTTGAATCCTTCAATGGCTTTCCATTGGTCATAGAATGTGGGCAAAACTCCTTAACTTGGCCTTGTAATCTCTGCATGATCTGTTCTCTACCTACTAGACAGCTTTGTTAAAGATCTCATTTACCTTACTCTCTTCACTTTATTCCATGAGATTTTGCTCATGCTATTCTCCTAGGAATGATTTTCTTTCATCTATTTAGTTAATTTTCTGTCACCTTTTAGGACTCAGTCTTATTATTTATCTCTTCTTTACAGAAAATTCCTGACTAGGTCAAATTCCTAAATTAATATGTTCAAATTCATATATATCAATTGAAGTTTCGCATTTGTGTGACTTCTTTAATGTCTTATCCTCTGCTACAGTACATACTATAAAAGCAGTTTCATTAATATTTTTTGCCCATACTTAGCAGAATGTCTGAAATAGAAGTGATAAAGTAATATTGCTTGAATAAGAAAATTTGCTCAAAATCAAGAAGATGGTAACTGTAGGTACATCACTGCCCATACCTGTTACCATATGAGAATTGCAGGCATAGTTTCCATTAGAAACGTAAAGTTCATATTTATATCAGTGTCAGAAATGTCACAATACCAATTTCTAAATTGGATGGCAGCTCTCTTTTAAGTAAAATCTGCTTATATCAAGTCATAAATAAATATTTAGAAGTTTCTTGCTGTTTTCAGAATTTAAATACTAAAATCCCAAAAGCAGGTATAAAAAGTATTTCTAACATCATACAAGTGTTAAATTTACACATAAAACGAACAACATCTAAAGTTATATTTAGTAGTGGTATACCATGATTCTATCATATTTATGTTAACTTATGCTGGTTTGCTTGTATGCCAGACACTATTTGAAGTGCTTTGAAAGTATTAACTCATTTAACTATTAAAGTAACATTATGAAGAAGGTATTATAATTATTATTTCCACTCTATAGATGAAGAAACAGAGGTATAGATATATTAAATAATTTTCTAAGGTTCAACAACAGAATCAAGATAAACACCCAGACTTGTTGGCTTTAGAGAGTTTAATAATTTTTAGATTCTTTTTGTGTGGCTTCTGGATTCTAGCCAGTTTCTTGAAAGTCACAGTAACTGTACAATGAAAGTTTGGCCCATTTATATGACAGAGTTTTATTATACCTAGTCTTTGAAAATTTGTATGTCCTTCTACATCTCAGTAAAGGAGGTGAGACAAGTGAATATGTATGTGGAGATAGAGATAGGTACATTGTTAACATTCTATGTGGTATATTTTTCTTACCTCATGCTTCCCTTGAAGAAAAATAGTGTTAACTCTGAAATATTTGTGGGGGTTGTAAAATGGGCAGAATTTAAGGATTTCAATGTAACCTATTAGATTGAATGAGAGCAGCCAGAAAATTAGTTAAATATACTCGATTTGGTAAATGGTCTGTCATAGGACTCAATTTAAAAAATCCTTTTAAGCAGAATTTAGGTTTTGTGGATTTGGCAAGGTATCAAATCTTATGAAATATTTGGAGGTCTTAATTCAGCAGTGGACTCAAAATAGATTCTCCTTAATGAGAGTTAAAAGATAAAAGGCAAAAATCGAAATACAGCTCGCTGTAGTGTTTCATGAAATTGCCAGATTGCCAGATGATACTTAATTGGAAGCTCAGAAAATAATGATGAGCAACCTAATCAGAAAAAATGTTTTTGGTCTAAATTCCTGAAGAAGGAGGTTGCACACACAGTAGACCATAAACTGGAGACATCTAAAAATGAGTTTGTGAAAAACAGAACACTAGTCCCTCTAAACAAAAACAGGCATACAAACAAAAAATAGAAACCATCTGTTTACATTAACGTATCACTACATTTTTTGAGAAGGGAAGAATTTACTCAGACTGAAAAATGAAAAGTAGCTCTGAATGCTTCTGTGCAATAGTGTGTCTCTGTACTTAGCAGGGACTGCTAAAAATCTTTCATCAAAGTATATAATATATTTGCTCCATTTAAGAATTACAGCTTGGCATGCAATGTGTCCAATTTTGTCATTACTTGAGGGAGAAGAAAAAGTGTGATCAGGATACTAGAAATCTTGTTCTGGAAATTCAGAGTTGCATTGCTTTTCTTGTAATTACCATCTTAACCTCTGGGTATATTTTATTAGAGGGACAAGAAAAATTCCAGGAATCCTGTAGAGTTGTATCATCTAATACAATTGGCAATTTAAATTCAAATTTAAATAATTAAAGTTAAATAAAAGTAGAAATTTAATTCCTCTGTTGCATTGGCCACATTTTAATTGCTCAATAGCTTCTTGTAGCTAGTTGCTACAGTATTGAACAGAACAAATATATAGAATACTGGACAGCACAGATACTAAATATTCCCCCATCATCTTAGAAAGTTATATTGCACAGTGCTACTTCTGAGTACTTATATTTGGTCATCTCAGTTCTGTTTTCTTATTTTTATTTTTATTTATTTTTTAGAGATAGGGTCTTGCAATATTGCCCAGGCTGGTCTTAAACACCTGGCCTCAAGTGATCCTTCCACTTCGGCCTCCCAAATCTCTGGGATTACATGTGTGAACCATCGTGCCTGACCTCAGTTCTGTTTTCAGTTTCCATGGTTTTATTCTGTCTGTCTGGAGCTCATATTAATTTTCTATGTGGATATATTGTAGTGAAAATATCTTTCCATTATTCATTTCTTAAAACTCAATCTCTTAATCTGTGGATATTAAGACTTAATTTACAGGGTTTTTAACAAGCATTAGAGTGAAATAAGAAAACTGACACATAGTAAATTTGCAATGAATACTTATTTGCATTCTTTATAATGTAATCTTTTTTTCAATGATAATAGATCATACTCCTTGGGGAATCTGGTGAAGGTTATAAGGACTAAGAGCTGATTTTTTTTGTTTTACCTGAATTCCTATCTAAGGGGTCTGGGGAGTCATGCCCTGCAAACCATAAATTCTTATCAGATGGGTTTTATTTAACTCTATGTATCACGACTTACTTTCCAACCTGACTCTGGCATAATATTATGAGACAAGAAAGAAAATTAAAAATTTTTACCCCAAAACATATTTCTTTGCCATGTCTTGAAATGGCCCTGCACAGCTGTCCTTTATGGGGAAAATTTGCATCTGTAAAGAATCTCCGTTAACATAGCTAGATGTTTTTCTTCCAGGCCCTCCCAATCCTAAAGAGATTAACTAAAAGTCTAGCACCTCTTAAAGATCTGAATAGGAAACATTTGTCATCTATTGTCTCTAAGGGCAGCCATTGTAAGACTTCAACAGAACCTTGATCGCAACAATCTTTCATCTTAACCTGAACATTTCCTTTCTACTGATCCCAAGTCTTTAGACTAACTCAGCTAATTATCAACTAGAAAATGTTTAAATTTACCTATAGCCTGGAAGCCTCCCCCTACCCCCAATCCCGTTTTGAGTTGACCCACCTTTCTGGACCAAAACAATGTATTTCTTAAATGTATTTTGATTGATGTCTCATGCCTCTCTAAAATGTGTAAAATCAAGCTGTGCCGACCACCTTGGGCTTATGTTCTCAGGACCTTGTGAGGGCTGTGTCGTGGGCCATGGTCACTCATATTTGGCTCAGAATAAATCTTTTCAAATATTTTATACAGTTTGACTCTTTTTGTTAACAGTTATAGGAGAAATAGATATACTCTGAGTTTACAGAAAGCCTGTTTTGACTTCTGCATGACTTTCATCTAATATTCTTGTCTTCTTATTTTTTATGCTCCTTCTATGTTATCCTGTCATAGTACCTCTTAGGGAGTGTACTGTTCCTGGTCTTTATGCCCTTTTCAGGCCACGACTTCTGTATTTATCCATTTACCATCAAAATTGGGTAAGGGAATAACAAGTGACATTAAGTGGCTCACTTATGTGTCAAATACGTTTCTACCTGCCTCTGTTGTGTATTAGTAGCTTTGTCTCCTCCTGATGATCAAATTCAATTACCTCTACCAACCAGGTGATTTTTCTTGTCTGCTGCTCCCTTGTTATGTGAAGCCCAAAGTGCTAGACTGACAGCCATAGATTAAGGTTCACGGGGACTCTTGCCGTTTCCCCTAGTAGAAGCATTCTTTCTTTGGTAGTCAGGACCTCTCAACCTGCAGAGCCCAGCACTGTGAGGCAGGAAACAAAAATTCCCCATGTGGTGCTTCACAGAGAGTGATATAAATGTGATGATCTCTTCTTCCATCTCTTGGTTTTCAGACCCATGCATTTATGTCTTGAGGACACAGCCATTATCTATGTATATGTGTGTATGTGTATATGTGTGTGTATATGCATTTGCATTCTGGAGAACAGTGGCCCATTCTTGTAGGGTATTATCTCTGAGCTGGTGCCTTAGCCATACCTTCTTGAGTAGGCTTTTCTTTGCTTTAGCAGGCTGGCAGATTCTGGGTAATGCTGTATGTTAGAGGACCACGGAATCTCAAGCTCATGTGTCTACTGCTGTGCTTCCATTGGTCTGATGTGACTTTGTGTGGGATTCCATGTTGACAGAGCAAACACTCTTTAAACATTTGGATAATAATATAGTCTAAGGCCCTATAGAAAGGAATGGCAGCTGGGCACAGTGGCTTATGACTGTAATCCCAGCACTTTGGGAGGCCAAGGCAGGCGGATCACCTGAAGCCAGGAGTTCAAGACCAGTCTGACCAACATGCCAAAACTCTGTCTCTACTAAAAATGCCAAAATTAGCCAGGCATGGTGGCATGTGCCTGTAATCTCAGCTACGCAGGAGGCTGAGGTAGGAGAATCACTTGAACCCGGGAGGTGGAGGTTGCAGTGAGCCAAAATTGTGCCACTGCACTCCAGCCTGGGTGACAGAGTGACACTCTGTCGGCCCCCCCCCCCAAAAAAAAGAAATGGCAACCTATATCTTAATATGTTTATAGCAGGCAAAATAAATCATTGCTCTTCCAGGGTAGAAGGTGTCAACTTGCCACCAAGTATTTCCTTGATGTCCTTGAAATCCTCCTTCTTTTACACTTAGTCTTTATGCTATTTAATCACCCTCAGCTATTTTTAAATCATATTTTCTAAAGCATGGTCTCCAGCAGCAGCCATCCAATTCCATTGTCATTATAATTTTACTATTTTCCCAACATTTCTCAAACTGCAGATGAATTCTGTCATGAACGTCCTTGTGAAAAGACCACCAAACAGGCTTTGTGTGAGCAACAAGGCTGTTTATTTCATCTGGGCGCGGGTGGGCTGAGTCCGAAAAGAGAGTCAGCAAAGGGAGATGGGGTGGGGCTGTTTTATAGGATTTGGGTAGGTAGTGGAAAATTACAGTGAAAGGGGGTTGTTCTCTGGTGGGCAGGGGCAGGGGCCACAAGGTGCTCGGGGGAGCTTTTGAGCCAGGATAAGCCAGGAGAAGGAATTTCACAAAGTAATGTTATCAGTTAAGGTGGGAACTGGCCATTTTCACTTCTTTTGTGATTCTTCAGTTACTTCAGGCCATCTGGATGTATACATGCAGGCTTGGGCTCAGAGGCCTGACATTCCTGTCTTCTTATATTAATAAGAAAAATAAAATAAAATATTGTTAAAGAGTCGGGGCAGTGAAAATTTTGTGGGGTGGTATAGAGAGATAGTGGGTGATGTTTCTCAAGGCTGCTTCAAGCGGGATTAGGGGTGGCATGGGAACCTAGAGTGGGAGAGATAAAGCTGAAGGAAGATTTTGTGGTAAGGGGTGATATTATGGGGATGGGTATGTTAGAAGAAACATTTGTCATATAGAATGATTGGTGATGGCCGGGATATGGTTTTGTAGGAATTGAGAAACTAAATGGAAGACACAGGTCCAAATAAGAGGCAGAGAAAAACAGGTATTAAAGGACTAAGAATTGGGAGGACCCAGGACATCCAATTAGAGAGTGCCCAAGGAGGTTCAGCATAATTACTTTGTTGGCAAGTTTTTGGGGCTCTATCCTTGAGTTTTTTTATGTTGTAATATACCAGGCCAGATTGATTTAGGTAAAAACACTCTTCATTTAAAAATATACAGAGTTCTCTTTTTTTAGCAGTAAGTCGAGGCCTCGGTAATTTTGGAGGAAAGAGAAACGCAAAGCCAGCAATTGTTTGTTAAAGAAGGATTAGAAACTGCTAGGAGAGAGTGAGTGAAATTGATGGTGTGGCGGAGATAGCTGGGGAGAGGTAGAGGGTGGCATAAAAACAGGAATGAGAATAACAGTGAATGTAAAAGTAAAGAATAGGACTTCATCAGGGTAGAAGTATTGGAGTGTACCTTGCCACTGAAGATCTTCTATCCACTTTGAGAGACTTAAGGGTGGCAGTTTGAGGTAAAACCAGGAGATATCATTTATGATGGTTTGGAGGAAAAGTGTAAACCAGCAGTGTAAACAAGGGCAGGGAATTTACGAGTAGTTGAGAATAGTGAATAGGAGTATGACTAGACAGAAGATAGTAGGGATGAAGGCCAGTCCATTGTTAGACTGTATAGAGGTGGGAAGGCCAAACGGAGGAATTATGTTTGACAGAAGGGAAGAAATGACCATGGTGGCCTTCTCAGACCCTGTGGGAAAGACCTCTACCCATCCAGTGAAAGTGTCTACCTAGACCAAGAGGTATTTTAGTTTTCTGACTCGGGGCATATGAGTAAAGTCAATTTGCCAGTCCTTGGCAGGGGCAAATCCCCCAGCTTGATGTGTAGGGAAGGGAAGGGGCCTGAGAAATTCCTGAAGAGTAGTAAAATAGCAGATGGAACACTGAGAAGTGATTTTTTGAGGATAGATTTCCACAATAGAAAGGAAATGAGAGGTTCTAAGAGGTGGGCTAGAGGCTTGTAACCTACATGGAAGAGGTTATGAAATGACAGAATAGAACGGGCCTATGAGGCTGGAAGGAGATATTTTCCTTGGTCCAAGAACCATTTGCCTTGTGTGGGAAGAGACTGATAGGTGGAAGTTTCAGTGAGAGAGTAGGTGGGAGCGACTGATGAGAAGAAGAAAAACTGGCCGTGAGGGACAGATTTGGGATGCTAGCTGCTTCTTTAGCTACCTTATCAGCATAAGCGCTGCCCTGAATAATGGGATCTGATGCCTTTTGATGGCCCTTGCAGTGAATGACTCCAGCTTCCTTTGGAAGTAAAGTGGCCTTGAGAAGAGTTTATTAAAGAGGCGTAGTGATGAAACCTTTTTCTGCCCATATAATAGCGTGGTGCAGGATATGGAAAGCATATTTAGAGGAAGTATAAATATTGATGCATAGTCCCTTTTGCAAGAGTGAGGGCCCGATTTAAGGCAATGAGTTTGGCTTGCTGAGAGGTAGTGGAGTGGGGTAGAGTGGTAGCCTTAAGGATAGATATGGAAGATACTATAGCATAGCTTGCCTTTGCTGGTGAATGGCGATTAGGCCTGGTGGAACTGCCATCAATAAACCGAGTGTGATCAGGGTGAGGAACAGGAAAGAAGGAAATATGGGGAAATTGAGTGAATGCCAGGTGAATTAGAGAGATACAGTCATGGGGGTCAGGTGTGGTATCAGGAATAATGTGGGGGCCAGCCTAAAACAGTAAGATGAAGTTGTTTGGACAGAAAGACTACAGGGTGCAGTCCTGGCTCTTGTATAAGAATTTTGACTGCACAGCCCTGTACTTTGGCTGTGTGTAATGAAAAAGGTTGGGATGAGTTAGGGAAAGCTAGTGTGGGAGCAGCTTCTAGGGCTGTTTTTAAGGAATGGAAAGAGGAGTGGCAAAAGAATTTAGGATCTATGGGGTCAGCTAGGTTTGCTTTTGTGAGTTTATGTAATGGTTTAGTCAGGATGGTAAAACTAGGTATCCAAAGGTGGAAGTACCTAACCATGACTAGGAAGGAAAGGAGTTGTTTTGTAGAAGGGGTTGGGGTTTGGGAGATTAGCTGGACACGATCAGCAGGGAGAGCACGTGTGTTTTCATGAAGATTTATGCTGAGATAGGTAATGGATGAGGAAGAAATTTGGGCTTGACTGAAGTAATGGGGGCTGTCGGTGAAGCCTTGCAGCAGTACAGCCCAAGTAAGTTGCTGAGGCTGATGGGTGTCAGGGTCAGTCTAAGTGAAAGTGAAGAGAGGCTGTGATGAAGGGTGCAAAGGAATAGTAAAGAAAGCATGTTTGAGATCCACAACAGAATAATGGGTTGTGGAGGGAGGTATTGAGGACAGGAAAGTATATGGGCTTGGTACCATGGGGTGGATAAGCAAAATAATTTGGTTGATAAGGCACAGATCCTGAACTAACTTGTAAGACTTGTTCAGTTTTTGAACAGGTAAAATGGGGGAATTTTAAGGAGAGTTTATGGGATTTAAAAGGCCATGCTGTAACAGGCAAGTGATAACAGGCTTTAATCCTTTTAAAGCCTGCTGTGGGATGGGATATTGGTGTTGAGTGGGGTAAGGGTGATTAGGTTTTAATGGGATAGTAATGGGCATGTGATTGGTTGCCAGGGAGGGAGTAGAGGTGTCACATACCTGCGGATTAAGGTGGGTAGATACAAGGGGAGGATGCAAAGGAGGCTTTGAACTGGGGGAAAGGGCAGCAATGAGGTGTGGCTATAGCCCAGGAATAGTCAGAGAAGCAGATAATTTAGTTAAAATGTCTTGGCCTAATAAGGGAACTAGGCAGATGGGGATAACTAAAAAGAAGTGAATAAAAGAATATTGTCCAAGTTGGCACCAGAGTTGGGGAGTTTTAAGAGGTTTAGAAGCCTGGCTGTCAATACCCACAACAGTTGTGGAGGCAAGGGAAACATGCCCTTGAAAAGAAGGTAATGTGGAGTGGGTAGCCTCTGTATTGATTAAGAAGACGACAGAGTTACTTTCCACTGTAAGAGTTACCCAAGGTGTCTGTGATGGTCCAGGAGGCTTCCAAGGAGATTGGGCAGCATCTGTCTTCAGCTGCTAAGTCAAGAAGATTTGGGAAGGAGTCAGTCAGAGAGTTTTGGGCCAGAGTTCCAGGGCTCTGGGAGTGGCTGCTGGATGAGTTGGACAGTGTGATTTCCAGGGGGTCCCTCACAGATGGGACACAGCTTAGGAGGAACCCTGGGCTGTGGGCATTCCTTGGCCCAGTGGCCAGATTTCTGGCACTTGAAGCAAGATCCTGGGGAGAAGGTCCTGAAGGAAGGCCTGACCACAGTGTCTTAGGCGTTTTGAAGTTCTTGTGTGCTGGAGATGTGGCTGGGGTTTCTCTCACAGCAGAGGCAGTAATTGCAACTCTTCTCTTATTATTGTACACCTTGAAGGCAAGGTTAATTAAATCCTGTGATGGGGTTTGAGGGCTGGAATCTAATTTTTGGAGCTTTACTTAATGTTGGGAGCAGATTGGGTAATAAAATTCATAATAAGAATAAGACGGCCTTCTGACCCTTCAGGGTCTGGGGCTGTAAAGTGTCTCAGGGTTGCTGCCAAACGAGCCATGAACTGGGCTGGGTTTTCATATTTGATGAAAAAGAACCTAAACCCTAACTGATTTGGGAGAGGTCGGATAGAGGAAAAGGAGCATTAACCTTGGCTATGCCTTCAGTTCCAGCCACCTCTTTAAGAGGAGATTGTTGGGCAGGTTGGGGAGGCCTAGTCGCTGAACAAAAGTGTAAGCCAGACTTGGTATGAGGAGGGGAGGTGATAAAAGGATTATAGGGTGGGGGAGCAGAGGCTGAGGAAGAATTGGGACTTTGCTCAACCTGACAAGGAGCAGCCTGGGGAGGAGGGGAGAGGTCAGATGGGTTTGTAGAAAAGGAGGATTCAAAGGACTCAGAGCTTGGGGTGGAAACTGAAGGAACAGACAGGAGAGAAAGATTTGGGATGAGTCGCATTGGGACCAGTGACTAGGGAGGGATCAATGTGTAAAAGAAAGCCTGGACATCAGGCACCTCAGACCCATTTGCCCATTTTTCGACAAAAAATCACCCAGGTCTTGTAAAATGGAGAAATCAAAAGTGCCATTTTCTGGCTATTTAGAACCATTATAGAGTTTGTATTGGGGCCTAGTGGTGTTGCAGAAGAAAATAAGACACTTAGGTTTTAGGTCAGGTGAGAGTTGAAGAGGTTTTAAGTTTTTGAGAACGAAGGCTAAGGGAGAAGAAGGGAGAATGGAGGGTGGAAGATTGCCCATATTGAAGGAGGCAAGCCCAGAGAAAAGAGAGGGTAGAGACACAGAGAAGGGGGGTGGTGAGTAGCCAAAGCAGGAGTCCCTGCAATTGACTTGCCACCAAGGGAATGTGGGTGAATGACCAAGACAGGCATCCCCATGGTGATCAGACACCAATGGAGTGTGAGTGAATAATCAGGCAGGCATCCACACAGTGATTACACACGAAGGGAAGACTGTCTTCCCAAGTCTGTGACCAGTGCCGGAGTTTTGGGTCCATGGATAAAATGTGTCTCCTTTGTCTCTACTAGAGAGGAAAAAGAACTGGAATTAGAAGGACAGGGAGATTGAAGGGTAGCAAGAGAGACTGGAGAAGAGAATGAAAAGACCATTTACCTGATTTGAAATTCGTGAGATGTTCCTTGGGCTGTTTGGTCTGAGGACCCGAGGTCATAGGTGGATCTCCTCATGGAGTGAGGGTGAGGACAGGGGACTGGTCTCCCAAAGGAGTCCTCCTGTCCTGGGTCTTCGGCACCAAATATCACGCATGTCTGTGTGAAGAGACCACCAAACAGGCTTTGTGTGAGCAAAAGGCTGCTTATTTAATCTGGGTGCAGGTGGGCTGAGTCAGAAAAGAGAGTCAGTGAAGGGAGATAGGGGTGGGGCCGTTTTATAGGATTTGGGTAGGTAGTGGAAAATTATAGTCAAAGGGGGTTGTTCTCTGGCAGGCAGGGGCGGGGGTCACAAGGTGCTCAGTGGGGGAGCTTTTGAACCAGGATAAGCCAGGAAAAGGAATTTCACAAGGTAATGTCATTAGTTAAGGCAGGCACCATCCATTTTCACTTCTTTTGTGATTCTTCAGTTACTTCAGGCCATCTGGATGTATACATGCAGGCTTGGGCTCAGAGGCCTGACAAATTCCATATGCTTGTGTAATTTCTTCCATTTGTATGTTATCCCAATTTACCACCAGTCAGAGGTTAATATTTATGCTGCTATGCTGTTACTTTGTGTTGGGCACTGTTCATATTCCTGACATTCTTAGAAAATCGTTCCTCATTGCCAGCCAACCAGCAGCTGATTAAGTTCCAGAATTTAGTAATTGTTGTAGCTTGGATTCTCTGGGAGGCCAATTCTGAGACTGAGATTAACATGAAGGAAGTTTACCTAGGGAGCTGATATGGTTTGGATCTATGTCCCCACCGAAATCTCATGTTGAATTATAATCCTCAATGTTGGAGGTGGGTCCTGGTGGGAGGTGATTGAATCATAAGGGTAGATCCTTCATGAATAGTTTAGCACCATCCTTTTGTTGCTGTTCTTTTGATAGATTCTCATGAGATCTGGTTGTTTTAAAGTGTATAGCACCTTCCCCCACTCTCTGTTCCTCCTACTCTGGCCATGTGAAGACATGCCTGCTTCCTTTTGCTTTCCATCATGATTGTAAGTTTCCTGAGGCCCCTTCAGCTCTGCTTCTTGTACAGCCTTGGAACTGAGAGGTGAAGCTGGCTGGGCTTCTGGGTCAGGTGGGGACTTGGAGAACTTTTCTGTCTAGCTAAAGGATTGTAAATGCACCAATCAGTGCTCTTTTGTCTAGCTAAAGGTTTGTAAATCCACCAATCAGCACTCTCTCAAAATGGACCAATCAGCACTCTCTCAAAATGGACCAATCAGCACTCTGTAAAACAGACCAATCAGCTATCTATAAAATGGACCAATCAGCAGGGTGTGGATGGGGCCAAATAAGAGAATAAAAGCAGGCCATCCCAGCCAGCAGCAGCAACCTGCTCAGGTTCCCTTCCACACTGTGGAAGCTTTGTTCTTTCACTCTTTGCAATAAATCTTGCTGCTGCTCAGTCTTTGGGTCTGCACTATGTTTATGAGCTGTAACACTCCCCACAAAGGTCTGTAGCTTCACTCCTGAAGCCGGTGAGACCGCAAACCTACCGGGAAGAACATGGACGGGCCACCTTTAAGAGCTGTAACACTGTGAAGGTCTGCGGCTTCACTCCTAAAGTGAGCAAGACCATGAACCCACCAGAAGGAAGAAACTCCGGACACGTCTGAACATCTGAAGGAACAAATTCTGGACACACCATCTTTAAGAACTGTAACACTCACCGCGAGGGTCTGTGGCTTCATTCCTGAAGTCAGCGAGACCAAGAAACCACCAATTCTGGACACAGAACCATAAGCCCATTAAACCTCTTTTATTTATAAATTACCCAGTCTCAAGTATTTCTGTATAGTAGTGTAAGAACAGACTAATACAAGAGTATGTTCAGAATTAAACCTGCAGATAGGTTTGTCATGTTAGCAAATAATAATACAAGACTGCCAGTTAAATTTAAATTTTTAGTAAACTGAGTAATTTTTAATATAAAATACACTATTTGGGACACAATTATCTGAAATTCAAATTTAACTGAGTGTCCTATATTTTATGTGACTACTTTGTGGAGGAAAGGAAGGAAGTTGACAGTATCTTTAGCCTCAGCTGGCCCTTTAGGGAACTCTGAAGTTAGGCTGCATCTTCAATTTTGTCACAATTCGGGCAAGGAGGCTGAATTCTATATCCTAGAATTGACCAGTCATTGGTTGCAGACTGTAGCCAAGAGAGAATCATGACCTTGGGGAAGGCAGCTCTCTTCAGCTGAGATTAATTTGCTGAGAAAGCTGGCAGCTGAGGGCTGTCAGTCAACAGTACTCCCAGAAGCCAGAGGAATACAGTCCTGAAGTGGGTACCTGGTGGGGTACATCAGAGTGTCTATTTAAATCATCATGATTATCATCAACATCCTTTCTTTATCTCTTCTCATGTAAATGCTCTTAATGTTATGTGAAAAACCACTTCGGTAACAGTTCCCAACCAGGGTCTTTGTCAGTGCTAAAGGTTGTGGATGAAGGTCATCTCCCTGAATAAGGCCTTGATGCTAGTTTATAAGACCCTTACTCTCCCTCCCTAAACTCTATGGCATACCATCCTCAGATCAGTGTCCTGCCATTGCTCTGGAGACCATGCAGGAACTCTTGCTCAGAACAAGCCTTCTTTGTGGCCTTGGATTCTTCTTCCTATATGTTCTTTCTTCTGATACAAATGGGGTCAAGACTTTGGATTAAGGCTGAACAATCCCTCTATATTCTTGATTTTATCTTGGCTTCTTCCTTCTGGGACCTTAATTCATTTACTTTTCCCTCTTTCCTGCACTTTTAAGTTCTCTTCGGCTTACTAGAATTCAAGTCACATATACTAAAAGGGACGTACTCTTGACCTGTATCTTTCTTTAGCTTCAATTTAGTCAATCCTCTTGCATCTTTAGTCCTTTAAAAGTAATCTGTGCTTGCTATCTATTCTCTCTCATTTTCTCTACCTGCTGCCATTTGGCTTACAAAAATCCTCATGTACTAAAGGGGTAAAAGGCTACTAGTTTCCTCTTAATTGCCTAAGCCAGTGACCATTCTTTCAGCCTTTATTTTCCTGGAATTTCCTAGTGTAATTGAAGTCATAGTTTAACCCCCCCTTTTGAGAGTCTTTACTACCTTGATTCTACAATTCTACAATCTCCTGGCTCCCTTCTTTTCTCAGGACCTACTCCTCTTACTTCATCTTATGCTTTTGTGCCTTAAATGTTAGTGTTATTTTATTTTATCTCAGTTCTCTTATGATTCTATATATTCTTCCTGAATAATACTATTTCCTCTATAGTTTCAACTAATATTTATATGCTGCTTACTCTTGATTTTATCTCTCCACCCAAGATCTTTCCCAAAATATACAGACTTGAAACTCAAGTTTGTATATTCAACTCTTCATAAGTTATTTCTATTAGGGTGTTCCAAAGATTCCTTGAGGGCAATATGGACAAAACTGAAATGGCCACAATTACTAGATCTTCTTCCATATATAAGTTTTTAACACTTGGCTTGGACACCCAAACTTGAATTCTTAGAGCTATCTCTGACTCCTTTTTTCTCCTCATTTTTTATATTCAGTAAGTCATCTAGAGTTCATGTCCTTTGCAGGGACATGGATGAAGCTGGAAACCATCATTCTCAGCAAACTATCACAAGGACAGAAACCCAAACACTGCATGTTCTCACTCATAGGTGGGAATTGAATAATGAGATCACTTGGACACAGGGTGGGGAACATCACACACCGGGGCCTGTTGGGGGGTAGGGGGCTGGGGGAGGGATAGCATAGGAGAAATATCTAATGTAAATGACAAGTTGAAGGGTGCAGCAAACCAACATGGCACATGTATACCTTATATCAAACATGCATGTTGTCCACATGTACCCTAGAACTTAAAGTATAATACTAAATATATATATATATATGAATAAGTCATCTAATCCTCATAATTTTGCCTTCTAAATAATTGTGGAACTTCTCTCTTTCACCAGTCCAATCTTTCTCACATTTTTCTTCCACAGAACTGCTACAGTGATCTGAAATAAAAATACAACAATGGCAGTCTTTTGACTAAAATCCCTTATTGGCTCTCCATCAAGTATAATTTAAAGTCAAAGATGAAACTTTCACTCTGGAACTAGACTTACCGTCCTTCCACAAACAACTAGAAAACTGGACTACATATGCAGCAGCAATTTTCAGATATTGATCAAGCAGTTGGCAGAGTTCTAAAAGAAGGAAAACAAATAAGATAAGCTTACAGTCAGATAAGTCCCAGCTTTCTGCTTTCAGGCACTTTCTGAACTACAGTGCAGGGATGGTTATCTCCATCAGAGCACAGTGGTATCATTGAATTAAGCAGACAGAGTCTAGTGTACAGGAAGACTGATGCATCTGGAATTTGTGAACAGAATAACAAAGAGGTTAAAGTTGCATGGAGAAAGAATGTCAAAAATCTGTATAGGAATCCCGTAGAGTCTGTTGCTAAATACTAAGCTCTGCATATGTAAAAGAAACTCCCTGAGGCCAGGCAAAAAAACTGCTGGAAAGCTGTAAGTTGAAAAGTTTCCAGAATTCGTACAGGGCCGGGAGACATTTGAGTTTTGGTCAGCTGGAATCAAGAGTCTTTTTGAACACCTGGCCTTTAGGGGAGATGTCAAAGGGGTTATACCTTAGTCATGTGCCTAAATTGTCTTTTTCAACTGAGGTTCTATGAAACATAATATGAATAAGTATTTTCTTAATTGCCTCAAGCTTGGTATAATACCATTCTAAATACATTAGAGAGAAATTAATTCATTATCTACAGCATTGCCGTAGACATTAGGGTTTAATTATCTTGTGGGACACCAATTGAGAGGGAATATTTTAATACCCTCTCTTCAAAGCTTAAAAACAAGCTTCAAAAGGATCAACTAAATATACTGCCTATCAGACCAAAATCTAGCCCCCAGCAATGTAAAATACACACTATCCATCACCTAATCAAAAATTACTAGACCCTAATATTCAGAATTTACAAAGAACTTAAATATATTTACAAGAAAAAAACAACCCCATCAAAAAGTGGGCATAGGATATGAACAGACACTTCTCAAAAGAAGACATTTATATGGCCAACAAACATATGAAAAAAAGCCCAACATCACTGATCATCAGAGAAATGCAAATCAAAACCACACCAGTTAGAATGGTGATTATTAAAAAGTCAGGAAACAATAGATGCTGGCAAGGCTGTGGATAAATAGTAACACTTTTAAACTGTTGGTGGGAATGTAAATTAGTTCAACCATTGTAGAAGACAGTATAGTGATTCTTCAAGGATCTAGAACCAGAAATATCATTTGACCCAGCAATCCCATTATTGGGTATATACCCAAAGGATTATAAATCATTCTACTATAAAGACACATGCGTACGTATGTTTATTGCAGCACTATTTACAATGGCAAAGACATGGATCCAACCCAAATGCCCATCAATGATAGACTGAATAAACAAAATGTGGCACATATATACCATGGAATACTATGCAGCCACAAAAAGGAATGAGATCATGTCCTTTGCAGGGACATGGATGAAATTCAATAAAATTAAGTTTTAGGGTAAAGATGTTGTTGCCCATAAGCCATTCTCTTGGAAGGAATTTGTGATGGAAGCCACCTAGAGAGATACGTGCCTTCCTCTCTTTGTAGTTATCCGTTTAGAAACAAAAAGGAAGGTAGTTTTTGTGTGACTCTGTTCCCAAGCTGAACTTCCCTTTGATATAGTGAGTTTAGTGTCCCCAAACTTTATTTTCCTTTCACAGTCTCAGTGAACTTTGGGACAATATCAAGCAGTCTATCAAATGTGTATTTTCAGTCCCAGAGAAGGGAAAAGCAGAATAAAAATTATTTAAAGTCCAAGACAATTTACATCTCTCACTATGCATTTAATAATCTAGCTTTTGCCTGTCTTTCAAGTTTCAAATCTAAACCATTTCCTGACATTGAGCTTTCTCTTCAGTTCACTACATGACTCAGCTTATCACACATACCATGCTATTTCTTATCTCTATATCTTTGTTCATTCTACAGTCTGTGCCTAGAATGCTTCTAACTCTCATCCTATGCAACCTAATTCCTACATTTAAGTTCCAACCCATGTGTCATCTCCGAGGAATCTTTCTTTATACTTTCCATTCATTTTCCACCCAACAAGAGATAGTTGTACTCTTTGGTGCTTCCAAAAATACTTTTGCGTATCTCTAGTGCTGCATTAAACCATTATATTGCTGAGATCTGTTTTTCAGTCTTTTTTTTTAATGCTAGAAGGACTATGTGTAATACATATTTGTATTTCCAGCACTTAGTAGAAGGATTGGCATAAGATTATTTAAAGAATAAATAAGTAATGACTTCATTGATCTGGTTTTGGGTCTAAGGTTGATACACATACCATTAACAATAATAAAATACCATTAACAAAAATAAAAATCAAATTTCCCTTAAATGTCATTCAGTATGGCTTATATATTTGAAAATAAAAATATATTATAAACAATGAGTCTACATTTAAAATCTGAATATAATATTTTGGTAACTTATTTGTCATATGTATGTATATAGTAGAAATACATTTATTTTTCACTGCACAGAGCTTCAGTAAATAAGTCCAGGAATCCAGATGAGGAATTATGGAATCTATAATTCAAACACTTGCAAATTTTAATATGTCCAAAGAAACTTTGGGAGACTAATTAAAATGTAGTTTACCTTGCCTAACATCAAGAAATTCTGATTCAGTAAATCTAGACAACAGCTTAGAAATTTGCATTAAAAAGTAACTACTCAGGAGATTCTTTTGTAAATGATAAATAATGTCTGGTAGGTACAAATATTTATGATCTATTGATAAAAATATTGATTCTTTAAGTTGTAGTTAGAGAAATGTCATTTAACAATGTATCCTACATTTTCACTTTACTAGATAAGAAAAAATTGAGGTTTAAAAGACCAACATTTACAAAAACTCTTTTCTGAAATAACATACATTAACTACATTAATTTTAAAGTTCTGAATAAACTTCACACTTGAGCAGTTAATGGAGACTGGTATGAACATTTTCATAGACACAGGAAGGAAAAGCAAGCAGAAGAATTCTCTTAATTATATTTTAAAATGTGTTTTCAAAAGAAGAAAACATTGTCTTTAAAATTTTTGTTTGATTTGGAGCACTTGATTCCTGGAGGAACAAATTGTCACTGAAGGTTCATAAATAAAAGGCTGAAGGGAGACTGCTGTAATCTATGTGCTCAGCAGTTGCTACAGTTAAGAGCAAGATTTCCCACCTGAGTGCTCCATTCTAAATATTGTATTAACTCAGCTACTTAAGGGTATTTTAGAGAACAAGCTAATGGGCAATCTTGTCATATTATATTACATGCAGCAATCATGCTGTGTTGAATGGCCATGTAAAAGAGAAACTTTAGAAAAATTGAGCCAAATTAGAGAATAAGAGAGTTGAAGAGTTGTTTTTACACACAAAGTTACAAGCCATGAAATGTCTTATAGAATATTACATTTGGCCTATGTAATTTCGGCAAACAATTTACTGATGGAATCTCAAAAGTGTATTATTTTGGATACAATTTTGAATTTAATTCATTCTTTTTGATCACACTAAGTTTCTCACATCATAGTTTACATTGCATATTCACAAGTTCTCTGAGAAAGCCACGTATCTACTTTTCCACCTATCCATCTATTTATAAATTTAATATTTAAATGTATTCATGTTAGAAATGCAAAATGCTTGTTTCTTGGTGCTGCAAAGAAATAGCACTTGAACATAAATTTAACTCTCTCAGCAAGGCAATTTTTACTTCTATAGATGGGTGCGACTTGTGAATGGAGTAATGGCAAGAGCACACCTGGGCAGGGGAGGGGAAAGAGTTCTTATTCCTGATGCAGGTAGCCCCTACTGCCGTGTTGTTCCCCTATTGGCTACGGTTGGATGGCATAGTCTAAGCTAATTATGATTGGCTATTTTAAAGAGGTCAGGGGTATGAGCCAGAGTGGTGGGGTGAGTAGTTTGGTGGGAAGGATGGTTAGGAACAGGTAACTGGAGTTGACTTAGGTCAGAGCAGGTGACCAGGAGTGACTTAGGTCAAAGCAGCTGACCAGGATGAGTCAGGATGGAGCAGGTGACCAGGGGACAGATGTGAACTACTAATTAGGACTGGTGGGAAAGTTGTTTACTGAAATTAGAAGCAAGGGAGCTAACAGAACCAGGAAATTAAACTTTAAAATGGAGAATCAAAGAAGAACAGAGCTGAACATATGAAGAGAAACTTGGGGCTCATTATATTTAACATTCACAAAACTTGGAAATGAAATTCTCCAAGAAGATGGTGTTTTAATTCTAAAGGGTCCTAAAACCCATATCCTAATATAGACCAGGTGTGGTAGAATCTTGAGTAATTTTCAGTCAGGTCCATTCTACTCTCTATTCCTCAAAAGGCCAGCTAATTCCTTTCTTGGATCAGACTACTGAGGGTCTCATTGGATATCTGATTCATGGGTCAGCAAATATGGAATATGTAATTGCCACCATAACAATTATAGAAAAGAGGAAAACAAATGTCAATTTGAACATAAAAATGAATATTAATGGCACACTGAAACGAATATAATATTGAACCACATGATTCCATCACCCCCATTTTCCATGCAAATCTCTATGTCAATCTTTTTTGATTCATTTAGGTTTTTATATTCGTTTTCTTTTTTTAATACTTTATTCATTATGGGAATTGATTTAAATTTATTTTTATTAAAATATGCTCAATAAATTTAAATCACTTATAAGTAAACTTTTTTAAACTCTTAATTTTTAGTTTTAGATTCAAGGAGTACATATTTATGATTGTTACATGGGTACATTGCCTACTAGTGGGGACTGGCCTTCTAGTGTACCCATTACTCAAATAGTGGACATTGTACATCACAGGTAAGTTTTCAATCCTCACCCTTACTCCCACCGTCCTTCCTTTTGGAGTCCCCAGTGTCTATTATTTCCACGTTTATGTCCATGACTTACAAGTAAACTCTTAAAATATGTTCACCCTGAAGGAAAGTAGAGTATCTCACCCCAAAATATACTTTTTTGGCATATTTTGAGATGGATATTCAGAGGGGCTACAGACAAAGGAATAGTTCTGAAGAGTTGTCCTTTTGTGGAGGAGATTTACATCTGTAGAGGAAATCTACATTAGTGAAGTAAACAGTGGATGTGAACAGGATTTCTCTGAGACCTTATCTACATTATCTTGATCTAGGAAAGATTAATTTAGGAAAAAGAGACACTTTTGAAGCTCTAACAGAGAAACTTTCACTATAGGCTATTATCTAATCTGAGAGCTGCTACCTGAGAGATTTCATCTGCATAACAAGATACTTTTTGCTTGATATGCAATTCCTCCCCTCTCCCTCCCATAACTGATCTCTATGCTCCAAGCCTCTATTCCTTTCCATATGGTATTAAAACTTCAGTACTCTCAAAGAAGTGTGAGATTTCTTTGAGTCTCATACTTTTGAGTGTGGCTCCCATGCCTATGCATGCAATGAGTTTTATTTTTCTCCTGATAATCTATCATGCCAACCTAAAATAATCAAAAGAGTCAGAATCTAATTTAAAGAGAGTTTATTCAAGTGCAGAATTTGAGGATAGCTTTCTTGGAAATACCAACTCCTAAGGGATGGAATCAGCATTCAGAAGTAGGGAAGTTAAGGTTTCATTTAGATAGGCAGAGAGAGATGAGTTTTAGCAGGATTACAACATTTTACATACAAGGCCAGAGCATAATTACAGCAATGTGATTGGTTACAGATAGATTTTCTTTTGGGGAAGGGTACATTTAACATTTTTTACAGAGGGCATAATAGTCATGGGTTTTCTGTCATCTGGTCTAAGCAAAGCAGGACAACAAAGGAGAAGTTAATCTATAACAAGGGTCATTAAAAGGCAGAGGTTTGTGTCCCTGATATCATTTAATTCTATCTAGTCACTGTAAAGAAAAAGATAAATAAGAAAGTGAGTTAATTTATAATCTGAGAAACAGAAGTTGTAACCATATGTGACTCAGATCACAGTCACATCTTTCTTAAGGCTTAAAGTGTTTTGGGGGTTCCAACAGCTTTTAAATTGTGTTTATTTTCAAAATTGCCAAATCATTTCAGCAGACTTAGACTCAAATTTTCAGAGGCAAAGTTTCAGTTTCCCTAAAACCCTCAGCTTTGCCTTTCCCGTGCACTGGTTAATTGTGGTTTATGCCTAACTACCTCCTGTATCAATCTTGAGTTTTAGAGAATGATTCCAGAAGGGATTAAGGCACCTTTGAATTCCATTTAGTACTGGTCCAACAGATTAATTCCTCTTTCCGTATTTTTCTTTGTAGGACCAATAATCATTCTTTTCTTTTGATGCCTGGTTTATATCTTTGAGCTCAGCTCTAGTAAAATCTACCTGCCACTCTTACTCTTTTATGCATAAATCTTTGTTTTGAGCTGTGTAGCAGCTTGCTTAAGCAGAATCAGACTGCCTTGATTTAAATCCCTATCCTATCACTTGCTAGGTATGAACAATTTAGATATCCTTTCTAAGTATTCATTTAAAAATCTATAAAATGAGAATTCTTTGAGGTTTAATTGAGATAGTAGAGGTAAAATACCTGGCACATAATAAATATTCAATACATGTAATTCATAATTGATATCATTGCTATTATTATGGTAGGTAACTAGTCAGAAATGAGCAGGGCAAGAGAGGCTCCCTGTCCCACCAGAAATGTCAGGCAACCATCAGGTGATGGTCAGGTAGTTGTTAAACTGCCTCTCTAAAATAATAATTAGTCACAGCCAGTGCCAGGGGAAGGCAGTGTCCCAATAAACAGAAAAACCTGAAACTGGTGATCAGCAGTGTCAGGCCTCTGAGCCCAAGCCTGCACGTATACATCCAGATGGCCTGAAGCAAGTGAAGAATCACAAAAGAAGTGAAAATGGCCGGTTCCTGCCTTAACTGATGACATTACCTTGTGAAATTCCTTCTCTCCGTGTTTCTACCCTCTCTTTTCTCTCCACTTTCCTGGGGGGCAAGCACCCCCCACCCCTTCTCTCTGTGTTTCTATACTCTCTTTTCTCTGGGCTTGCCTCCTTCACTATGGGCAATCTTCCACCCTCCATTCCTCCCTCTTCTCCCTTAGCCTGTGTTCTCAAGGACTTAAAACCTCTTCAACTCACACCTAACCTAAACCTAAATGCCTTATTTTCTTCTGAAATGCCTCTTGACTCCAATACAAACCTGACAATGGTTCCAAATAGCCAGAAAATGGCACTTTCAATTTTTCCATCCTACGAGATCTAGATAATTCTTATTGTAAAATGGGCAAATGGTCTGAGGTGCCTGACGTCCAGGCATTCTTTTACACATTGGTCCCTCCCTAGTCTCTGTTCCCAATGTGATTCATCCTAAATCCTCCTTCTTTCCCTCCCACCTGTCCCCTCAGTCCCAACCCCAAGCATCACTGAGTCTTTTTCAATCTTCCTTTTCTACCGATCCATCTGACCTCTCCCCTCATCCCCAGACTGCTCCTCAGGTCACTCTGCACCAGGCTGAATCAGACTCCATTTCTTCCTCAGCTTCTGCTCCTCCACCCTGTAATCCTTCTATCACCTCCTCTCCCCACACCCAGTCTGGCTTACAGTTTTGTTCCACAACTAGCCCTCCCCCACCTGCCCAACAATTTCCTCTTAAAGAGGTGGCCGGAGCTGAAGGCATAGCCAAGGTTAATGCTCCATTTTCTTTATCTGACCTCTCCCAAATCAGTTAGTGTTTAGACTCTTTTTCATCAAATATGAAAAACCCAGCCCAGTTCATGGCCCGTTTGGCAGCAATCCTGAGATTCTTTACAGCCCTAGACCCAGAAGGGCTAGAATGCCATCTTATTCTCAATGTACATTTTATCACTCAGTCAGCTCCTGATATTAAAAAAAAAAGCTCCAAAAATTAGATTCCAGCCCTCAAACCCCAGCACAGGACTTAATTAACCTTGCCTTCAAGGTGTACAATAATAGAGTAGACACAGCCAAGTAGCAATGTATTTCTGAGGTGCAATTCCTTGCTTCCACTGTGAGAGAAACCCTAGCTACATCTCCAGCACACAAGAACTTCAAAACACCTAAGCCACAGTGGTCAGGCCTACCTTCAGGACCTCCTCCCCCAGGATCTTAATTCAAGTGCCAGAAATCTGGCCACTGGGCCAAGGAATGCCCCCAGCCTAGGATTCCTCCTAAGCTCTGTCCTATCTGCGTGGGACCCCACTGGAAATCGGACTGTCCAACTCACCTGGCAGCCACTCCCAGAGCCCCTGGAACTCCGGCCCAAGGCTGTCTGGCTTACTCATTCCCAGATCTTCTCAGCTTAGTGGCTGAAGACTGATGCTGTCCAATCACCTAGAACACCTCTTGGACCATCACAGATGCTTTAGGTAACTCTTAGAGTGGAGGGTAAGTCCGTCCCCTGTTTAATCAATATGGAGGCTACCCACTCCACATTACCTTCTTTTCAAAGGTGTGTTTCCCTTGCCCCCATAACTGTTGTGGATATTGATGGCCAAGCTTCAAAACCCCTTAAAACTCCCCAACTCTGGTGCCAACTTGGACAACATTCTTTTATGCACTCTTTTTTAGTTATCCCCACCTGCCCAGTTCCCTTATTAGGCCAAGATATTTTAACCAAATTATCTGCTTCCATGAGTATTCCTGGGCTATAGCCATATCTTATTGCCGCCCTTCTTCTCAACCCAAAGCCTCCTTCGCATCTTCCTCTCGTATCCCCCAACCTTAACCCACAAGTATAGGACACCTCTACTCCCTCCCTGGCAACTGATCATATGCCCATTACTATCCCATTAAAACCTAATCACCCTTACCCCACTCAATGCCAATATCCCATCCCACAGCACGCTTTAAAAGGATTAAAGCCTGTTATCACTTGCATGGCCTTTTAAAGCCTATAAACTCTCCTTACAATTACCCCATTTTACCTGTCCAAAAACTGGACAAGCCTTACAGGTTAGTTCAGGATCTGCACCTTATCAACCAAATTGTCTTGCCTATCTACCCCGTGGTGCCAAACCCATATACTCTCCTATCCTCAATACCTCCCTCCACAACCCCTCCAAAACCCAT
Source organism: Hylobates moloch (assembly GCF_009828535.3). Taxonomy (NCBI): domain Eukaryota; kingdom Metazoa; phylum Chordata; class Mammalia; order Primates; family Hylobatidae; genus Hylobates; species Hylobates moloch. The sequence continues at coordinate 62,252,881 of NW_026652284.1, forward strand.
TATTCTGCTCTGGATCTCAAACATGCTTTCTTTACTATTCCTTTGCACCCTTTATCACAGCCTCTTTTCGCTTTCACTTAGACTGACCCTGACACCCATCAGCCTCGGCAACTTACCTGGGCTGTACTGCAGCAAGGCTTCACCGACAGCCCCCATTACTTCAGTCAAGCCCAAATTTCTTCCTCATCCATTACCTATCTAGGCATAATTCTTCATAAAAACACACGTGCTCTCCCTGCCAATCATGTCCAACTGATCTCTCAAACCGCAACCCCTTCTACAAAACAACTCCTTTCCTTCCTGGGCATGGTTGGATACTTTCACCTTCGGATATCTGGTTTTGTCATCCTAATGAAACCATTAAATAAACTCACAAAAGGAAACCTAGCCAGCCCCGTAGATCCTAAATCCTTTCCCCACTCCTCTTTCCATTCCTTGAAGACAGCTTTAGAGACTGCTCCCACACTAGCTCTCCCTGATTCATCCCAACCCTTTTTTCATTACACACAACTGAAGTGCAGAGTTGCGTGGTCAAAATTCTTACACAAGGACCGGGACTGCACCCTGTGGCCTTTTTATCTGAACAACTTGACCTTACTGTTTTAGCCTAGCCCTCATGTCTGTGTGTGGCGGCTGCCACCACCCTAATGCTTTTAGAGGCCCTAAAAATCACAAACTATGCTCAATTCACTCTCTACATTTCTCATAACTTCCAAAATCTATTTTCTTCCTCACACCTGACACATATACTTTTTGCTCCCTGACTCCTTCAGCTATACTCACTCTTTGTTGAGTCTCCTACAATTGCCATTGTTCCTGGCCCGGACTTCAATCTGGCCTCCCACATTATTCCTGATACCACACCTGACCCCCGTGGCTGTATCTCTCTGATACACCTGGCATTCACTCCATTTCCCCATATTTCCTCCTTTCCTGTTCCTCACCCTGATCACACCTGGTTTACTGATGGCAGTTCCACCAGGCCTAATCGCCACACACCAGCAAAGGCAGGCTATGCAATAATATCTTCCACATCTACCATTGAGGCTACCACTCTGCCCCCCTCCACTACCTCTCAGCAAGCCAAACCCATTGCCTTAACTGGAGCCTTCACTCTTGCAAAAGAATTACGCATCAATATTTATACTGACTCTAAATATTCCTTCCATATCCTGCACCACCATGCCATTGTATGGGCAAAAAGAGGTTTCTTCACTACGCAAGGGTCCTCTGTCATTAATGCCTCTTTAATAAAAACTCTTCTCAAGGCCACTTTACTTCCAAAGGAAGCTGGAGTCATTCACTGCAAGGGCCATCAAAAGGCATCAGATCCCATCCCTCAGGGCAGCACTTATGCTGATAAGGTAGCTAAAGAAGCAGCTTTGTGTTCCAACTCCTGTCCCTCATGGCCAGTTTTTCTCCTTCTCATCTGGTCACTCCCATCTACTCCCCCACTGAAACTTCCACCTGTCAATCTCCTCCCACACAAGGCAAATGGTTCTTGGACCAAGGAAAATATCTCCTTCCAGCCTCACAGGCCCGTTCTGTTTTGTCATCATTTCATAACCTCTTCCTTGTAGGTTACAAGCTGCTAGCCCACCTCTTAGAACCTCTCATTTCCTTTCCATCATGGAAATCTATCCTCAAAAACTCAATTCTCAGTGTTCCATCTGCTATTCTACTACTCCTCAGGAATTTCTCAGGCCCCCTCCCTTCCCTACGCATCAAGCTCAGGGATTTGCCCCTTCCCAGGATTGGCAAATTGACTTTACTCACATGTCCCAAGTCAGGAAACTAAAAAAACCTCTTGGACTGGGTAGATACTTTCACTGGATGGGTAGAGGCCTTTCCCACAGGGTCTGAAAAGGCCACCACAGTCATTTCTTCCCTTCTGTCAGACATAATTCCTCTGTTTGGCCTTCCCACCTCTATACAGTCCAATACCAGTCTGGCCTGTACTAGTCAAATCACCCAAGCAGTTTCTCAGGCTCTTGGTATTCAGTGGAATCTTCATACCCCTTACCATCCTCAATCTTTAGGAAAGGCAGAATGGACTAATGGTCTTTTAAAAACAACCTCACCAATCTCAGCCTCCAACTTAAAAAAGAGGACTCTGTCAAGGATAGAGCCCAAAAACTCACCAACCAAGCTGAAACCCCTTGGGCACTCTCTAATTGGATGTCCTGGGCCCTCCCAATTCTTAGTCCTTTAATACCTGTTTTTCTCCTTCTCTTATTTGGACCTTGTGTCTTCCGTTTAGTTTCTCAATTCATCCAAAACCATATCCAGGCCTTCACCAATCACTCTATATGACAAATGTTTTTTCTAACAACCCCACAATATCACCCCTTACCACAAAATCTTCCTTCGGCTTAATCTCTCCCACTCTAGGTTCCCATGCCACCCCTAATCCCACTCAAAGCAGCCCTTAGAAACATCACCCATTTTCTCTCCATACCACCCCAAAAATTTTCACCACCCTAACACTTCAACACTATTTTGTTTTATTTTTCTTATTAATATAAGAAGACAGGAATGTCAGGCCTCTGAGCCCAAGCCAGCATGTATACATCCAGATGTCCTGAAGCAAGTGAAGAATCACAAAAGAAGTGAAAATGGCCAGTTCCTGCCTTAACTGATGACATTACCTTGTGAAATTCTTTCTCCTGGCTCAGAAGCTCCCCAACTGAGCACCTTGTGACCCTCACCCCTGTCCACGAAAGAACAACCCCCTTTGATTGTAATTTTCCAGTAACCTACCCAAATCCTATAAAACGGCCCCACCCCTATCTCCCTTCACTGACTGTCTTTTCGGACTCAGCCCGCCTGCACCCAGGTGAAATAAACAGCCTTGTTGCTCACACAAAGCCTGTTTGGTGGTGTCTTCACACAGACATGCATGACAAGCAGTTTCCCCATAAGATCTCAGGAGCTGGGCAAGTGTGCTTCTGCGTGTACACTGAGAGGCAAAAAGGTGGAGTTTAACTGGCACATGACCATCTAGGAACATTTGGACTGGTAAGGGAAGAGCGCCTCTAGTAAGCATGTATGCAACTCCATTAAACACACTGTGCATGCTGCCCCTTCCAAATGCTGATAAGTCATTGCACATGTAGGCAGCCCACCCCAAAGGAAGAATCAGGGGACAAGGGACACAAGACCCTGGAAGCATGCTAACATATAAAACCCTAAGTCAAAGGTCAAACAGTACACTCGATCTCTCAAGTAGTCTGCTTGGCCCTCTTCCAAATGTACTTTCCTTCCTCTCATTCTTGCTCCCAAAGTGCTGGGATTATAGGCGTGAGCCACCGTGTCCAGCTCTCTAAAGCTTTTTTTTTTTTGAGACAGAGTTTTGCTTTTGTTGTCCAGGCTGGAGTGCAATGGTGCAATCTCAGCTCACTGCAAACTCCGCTTCCCAGGTTCAAGTGATTCTCGTGCCTCAGCCTCCCGAGTAGCCGGGATTACAGGCATGCACCACCATGCCCAGCTAATTTTGTATTTTTAGTAGAGACAGGGTTTCACCATGTTCATCAGGCTGGCCTCAAACACCCAACTTCAGGTGATCTGCCTGTCTCAGCCTCCCAAAGTGCTAAGATTACAGGCATGAGCCACTGCGCCCGACCTAAAGATTTTTAATAAACTTTCACTCTTGCTCTAAAAGTTGCCTTGGTCTCACCTTCTGCCTTATGCCCCTCAGTTGAATTCTTTCTTCTGAGGAGGCAAGAATTGAGGTTGCTGCAGGCCGATACAGATTTGTGGCCACTTCGGTGCTGTGTGACTTGGATATGTTCCCTCCTGCTAACGTTATCTCCTGTGCTTTCCAAGGTTTCTGGGATTTCTGCTTTTTACTTTTTGTTGGATCTCTGCAACTGTGCCATACTGATAGTGATTTAGAAGAAGTAACAAAACTGTTTGGATCACCATGTACTACCACTCTCTTCTCTTAATATCATGTTTCAACTGACTATATGAGTCTCCTCCCACTGCCAATTTCTAGGAATTTTAAGAATGGCTGGCTCCTGAAGACTGGAAACATGCCTATAGAGACTGCCTGGTCCATTTCTCAGTTATAGTACAAGTTGTATAAAAAATACTGGGTTCTATAATCCTGCAATCACTAACAACAGAATTTACCTTTACATATAGTAATTGTCAATGCATGCATTTCAGAGCAGAAAGGTTGTTTAGAACACACTACTCTAAGGTATTTCTTAGCTGCTGCTAGGTGGCTATGTGAGAAGAGTAGATTTTACTTGAACTCAAGTTGTAGATATGGAGTATAAGCCAAAAATATGCTTATTTCTTCAAGGCTTTGGTCAGAAATAGAGTATTCATAAGACACAGGTGAAAGTAAATGTGTAATGACAAAGACCTAGTGAGTCAAAGGATTTATTCACAGGTGAATCCAGTCTGCCTGGAGGAAGTTTGAAGCTGAGAAGATTGCAAGACAGTTGGGGTTTTCAGGATCTAAGCTCATCGAATAATGCAAAATTATAAACTTTTCAATTACATATTCCTTATAAAGTTTGAGGTCTAAGATTTCTAAAACTGTGTTAAAATAGCGTGGACTTTTGAACCACATGCAATAAGAAAGACTGCCAGTGGAGAGAAGGGCTTATGAACTCTAAAATTGTATCTTTGAAGGAGAAATAGTCTCTATTATTTTAATTGGTGACAGCTAAATTTTAATGGGAAGATTGTAGGTGGTTCAGAAATTCTGTTGGAGATTGTGGTCAACATTTTACATTATTGATATTTCTCATTACTGGAAGATAGTTAAACATTCTTATGCTTTTAAGAATTCTATTGAAGTTCTTGATTTAGTGATAGCTTGTATCTTTTCAGCTGTGACTTAACATCATGACTGCTTAGCAGTATTTTGATTCTTTGCATTTCTTTTAGCTTAAAACAGCATTGCCTGCAGAATACTTAGAAGTAAAACGATTCCTGTTGAATTAATCTTTATTTTATTGCTAATGAAATTATATATAGAATGAAATTTTATATGACATATAACCATGGTCTGCCTCTTAAAAATTGCTCTATTCTTGGTTTTATATGCTTTCTTTTGCTCACATCAATGGCAATATATTCAAGGCATTAATTTGTTGGTCAAGTTTACATGGCACTGTATATGAAATACTCTTATATTTTATTTAAAATTAATTTTATCAGAGCAGAATGGGCATGCTAAAAATTCAACTAGTACAGAAAAGATTATAATAAAAAGTTCTACTCTGCCTACTCACTTGTCAGAAGCAATCATTTTCAACTGTTATTATCATTTGTTGGTTGATTCCATAACTTCATATAATAAGCTATTTCTTGAAATATTGACTCTGTTGCCTCTATTATGAGAGATACATATTTAACTCATACTATTTAATCCCTTTCTGTCCTCCCAATTATTGAGATTAGTATTATTAATTATTCCATTATCTCCCCTTGTAATTTTAAACATTGTATGCAAACTTATATGTATTATTTCATCATATTCAGACAATAACTCTTGATTTTGAACTAATGTTAAAACATGGTTTTTTGCAACTTTATTATTCATTTTCAAATTTTGCCACCTATAATTTTACTTTCACATTATTAATGTTGATAATATTTATATTTGACTCTGCAGGTATAATTGGGTCTTCTGTTGTTAATTTATTACTTGGCTCAACATAAATATTCCATGCTTTATTTATATCCATATCTACAGAAATATTCCATGAATTATCTACATTTAAATAAATATCTCAGTATTTATCTTCAGTTGATTCTAAATAAATTTTATTATTTTAATGTTTTTAGCTTCAGATCCAAATGGTATGCTAGCATTCTCTTCCTAACAGTCCACTGTCAACACTTCACTGTTAGAAGAACAATCACACCAGAATTAAGGTCAAATGGATTATCTTATTCTTCATTGCTGAAAATCACACCTCATTGAAATTTGCTTCATAACTGAACCACGAATTTTTCATCAAACATACTTTTGTGTTTCTCCTCCTGGCATTCTTTATGAGGAACTTCTTTTTGGAGCTCACTGACTTCCTGTTCTAATTTGGTCCAGTTATTTTCTAGAATTGCTACACGACTGTCATTCTGGGACTTCCTTCTGTTGGAATCTGGGAAAGCTTACAACTTTTCATATCCTCTCTTCTTTTGTGTTTTTCACCCTGAAGTGTACAAAGTCAAATGAATTTCCTAGAAAAACTAGTGAGTTAATATTTTGAGTCCTTGTGATATGGGAGGGGGGCAGGGAAGTGCTGGGTAGAGAAGTGCAGGGTCCCTGATGAGGGCTCCACCCTCAGGCTGTGCTCATGACTAAATGAGGACAGGCATTTCTGTTTTCATGCCCCAAAAGTTGCCTTTTGGCCCACGATGAGCCCCATCCTGTACCCATAAAAACCCAAGACCTGAGAAGTCACAGACACAAGTGGCTGGACGTCAAGAGAGCAGAAGAACATAGCAACAGACACCAGCAGACAACATCAGGCCATCGATGGCTGCATGATGTGGAATTTGGCTGGAGGCAGTTGGAGGAGAGTCTGGCTATTGGGGCGACCTGACTCCAGGGGAAGACCACCTTCCCACTCCATCCCCCTTCGGGCTCCTCATGCATCTCACAAGAGCTACTTCCACCACTCAATAAAACCTTGCACGCATTCTCCAAGCCCACGTGTGATCCGACTTCTTGGGTACACTAGGGCAAGAACTCGGGATACAGAAAGCCCTCTGTCCATGCGATAAGGCAGAGGGTCTACTGGAGCTGATTAACACAAGCCACCTGCAGAAGGCAAAGCTGAAAGAGCACACAACAACACATGCCCACTGGGGCTTTGGGAGCTGCAAACACTCAACCCTAGACACTGTCATGGGGTCAGAGCCCCAAAACACTCCCCACAATCTGCTCATCTGCACGCTCCCCTCAGGAGTTTGAGCAGCGGGTCACCGAAGAAGCGAGCCACACCCTGTTGCATGCCCTATGAGGGGGATAAGAGAACTTCTCCCATTTCATCTGAATATCTGAAAGTATCTTTAATTGGGACTCACGTTTTATTTATAATTTGTCTCAATATGGAAGTAAAGGTATAATATAATTTCCTATAGAAATTTGGAACATTGTTCCCTTGTCACATCTTGCTGATAAAAAACCTATGTCAGATGATTTTTGGTCTGATAATATAGAAATTTTTATTAACTTACTAATTATATTTCAATATGATTCATTTGGTAATCATTTTATTTTTATTCTGTCATGTCCATTTAAGTTATATAACACTTTCAGATATAGAATTTGACAAAGTTCCTATGGCAAATATGAAGCTGCATAAAATCTGCTTCCTGACCCAGAGAACTTGGAGGTTGTTGTGATTATGATTATTTTATATTATGCTCATACTACTTAAAACTCATTTGTTCTTTCTTAGTTATTATAATTTTTTAGGACTTTTAGATCACAGATTATTGTCCCATTACTTTGTAATATATGTTTTGCTTTTAAGAAAAAAAGTTCAGCTTCTTTATTTTTTGTATCAAAATACACAATTTTGGCATTTGGAACATGAGAGAGGATGAGAAAAGAGAGACTTAGAAGATATAATTAGTATCAATTAGGGTAAAATATATATGTATCACTATTGCAACATGTTATGTCATTTAAAGGCATACACTTTGGAGCTAAGTAGATAATGGATTCAAATAACAACTCTTTTCTTAATTGTCTATGAAGATTTTGGAAAGTTACTATTTCTCAGCTCCAGTTTCCTCACCTATAAAGCAGAGCAAATCATTTATACCCAAGAAATTATAAGGATGTGTGAAATATGATATACAAAAAGCCTGGCTTATAGTTGGCATCAGTGTAATATAAGCATTTTTGTATGCACTCTCTTTATATGTATTATTATTTTTTTGAGATGGAGTATCACTCTGTTGCTCAGGCTGGAGTGCAATGGCATGATCTCAGTTCACTGCAACCTCCGCCTCCCAGGTTCAAGCAATCCTCCTGCCTCAGCCTCTTGAGTAGCTGGGATTACAGGCGCCCACCACCATGCCTGGCTAATTTTTGTATTTTTAGTAGAGATGGAGGTTTCACCATGTTGGCCAAGCTAGTCATGAACTCCTGACCTCAGGTGATCCGCCCACCGTAGCCTCCCAAAATACTGGGATTACAGGCATGAGCCACAGCACTTGGCCTGTATGTATTATGTTTTTAAACAGCTCTTCACAACAGATGATTAACAAGTAGCCACAATTGTTGGCATATTTTTATTCAAAATATTTCTTCATCGTCCTTTTACTGTCTTTAAGGATCTATAGTGACAACTTCTCTTTCAATGTTGATATTGGTAATACGCATTTTCTCTCTCTCATCGTTTCTGGATTAGCCATGAATTTATCAATTTTGTGGATTTTTTTAAACTGGCTTTTTACTTTTCTCAATTGTCAGTTTTCTGTTTCTTCCATTTCTGCTCTTTATTTCTACCTTCCTTTGATTTACTCTTGGTTTACTTTTCTTTTTCTAGCTCCTTCAGGTGGAAATGTGGGTCATTAGGTTAAACCTTTTTGATTTTCTAATATAAATATTTAAAGCTATACATTTGCCTTATGTGTACTGTTTCAGTTTATCCTACATATTTTTTTTTTAATTTTACTTTTGTGTTTTTTTTTTTTAATTAGACAAGGTCTCTGTCACCCACGCTGGAGTGCAGTGGGGTGATCTTGGTTCACTATAGCCTCTGCCTCCCAGGCTCAAAGCAGTCCTCCCACCTCAGCCTCCAAAGTAGCTGGGACTACAGGTCCACCAGTCCACCAGCTATTTTTTTTTTATTTTTAATGTTTTTGTAGAGACAGGGCTTTATCATGTTGCCCAGGCTGGTCTCAAACTCCTAGGCTCAAGCAATCTATTCGCCTTCGCCTCCCAAAGTGCTGAGATTACAGGCGTGAGCCACCACACCTGGCCCACCCACATATTTTATGTGTTATGTTTTTATTATCACTCAAGACATAAGTTACGCTTAGTCTCGAAGTGTATTTTATCTGACATTAATATAACATTACTCCAGACTCTTTATGCTGCTAACATGGTGTTATGTTTTCTCATCTATTTATTTTTGATCTATCGGTTCTTTATTTTTAAAGTATATGTTTACAAAAGCCAGCATATGCACTGTAGTTGGGATTTGCATTGTAAAAAATCCAATTTGATAGTTTCATTCTGTTAATTGGCATACGTTGTCCATGAACATTTAATTTAATTATTGATAATATTGTTGGATTTATTTTATCAATTTATTATTTACTGTTTGCCACTTCTGCTTTTGATTCTTCTGTTCCTCCTTTTTTTTTGCCATCTTTTGACTAATTAAATTTTTTTAAATTCTATTTTAAATTTAGTTACTGGCATTTTAGCCATATTATCTTGCATTACTTCTTAAGTGCTTGCTTTAGGAATTATAATTTCTTCTTTGCTTTTCATGCTGTGCCTAAAATTAATATTTTACTAGTTTGCATAAAATATAATATTTAAATAGTTCCTCAGAAAGAAAAACATGCCTTTAAGAATGTTGAGAGAATGTCAGGTAAATCTTTACTTTTAAATAGCTGATCTTTTAAGGTTGTGTACTGTGGGCGGCAAGCCACCCAGGCACTGAGGCAAGAGACCGAGGACACGAGCTGTTCCAGTATAATAAAATATAAAACTAGAATAGTTATACCAGATATAGATCTTAGATATGATTATATATGAATATCATTAATCATTAGCTGGTAGTAATTACTCTTTATTCCAATATTATAATAATCCTCGCTCTATAATCATAACCTAGGAAAAACCAGGCCATACAGAGATAGGAGCTGAGGGGACATAGTGAGGTGTGACCAGAAGACAAGAGCGTGAGCCTTCTGTTATGCCCAAACAGGGCCACCAGAAGGCTCCTTGGTCTAGCGGTGATGCCAGCGTCTGGGAAGACGCCCGTTGCCAGGCGGACCATGGTCTAGCAGTAGCAAAAAGTGTCAAGGAACAACACCAGCTACTTAGCAGACCGGGAAAGGGAGTCTCCTTTTCCCTGGGGGAGTTTAGAGAAGACTGCTCCTCCACCTCTTGTGGAGGGCCTGACATCAGTCAGGCTTGCCTGCAGTTATCTGGAGGCCTAACCGTCTCCCTGTGATGCTGTGCTTCAGTGGTCACACTCCTAGTTCGCCTTCATGTTCCATCCTGTACACCAGGCTCTGCCTTCTAGATAGCAATAGTAAATTAGTGAATGTACTAAAAGTCTCTGATATGCAGAAATAATGGTGTAAGCTGTCTTTCTCTCTGTCTCCTCTCCCTCTCTGCCTCAGCTGCCAGGCAGGGAAGGGCCCCCTGTCCAGTGGACATGTGACCCACGTGACCTTACTTATCATTGGAGATGACTCACACTCTTTACCCTGCCCCTTTTGCTTTGTATCCAATAAATAACAGTGCAGCCAGACATTCGGGGCCACTACGGGTCTCCGTGCATTGGTGGTAGTGGCCCCCTGGGCCCAGCTGTCTTTTCTTTTATCTCTTTGTCTTGTGTCTTTATTTCTACACTCTCTCATCACCGCACACGGGGAGAAACTCACCGACCCTATGGGGCTGGTCCCTACAGTGTACCTATAGTAGTCCTAGAGAAACTCAAGGTAGAGAAGGGGTTAACGTGATTAGATTTGTTGATGTGATTTTTGTGTAATACGGTGAACCACACAGCATTTATCAGGGAACCGCACTGTTGAAAACCTCAACAGCTTGGAATAACAGGGATGGAGTTAATTTAAAACAAGATAAAATAAAATGAAAAGAGGGCATTGGACATCTAAATATATTGGGTAAAATGCAGGCTGAGATACAAGCTCTTTGTTTCATAATTTTGTCTAGGTTAGTTCTGGATAGGGCTATGGTAGGTATAATTAAGATTCATTCTGGGAATGTCTTATATTTCCCTTGATGAACTCTATAATTTAAGGAACATTTTAAACCCTAGTAGTTTTGCAATTTAAAGAGGACCACACAGAATAAGACATTGATTAATTCATTTGAGGAGACAATATTCCAATTTATTTAATAGGTATTTTTACTAGATCTTTACTAACAGCATCTATAAATAAATAATGATGGACATACCAGCTGTAATTATCAACATCAGAGCATGCATTTTAAAAGTTTCAGAACTGACTGTTAACATTTACTAATTTCGGTGTTTAGAATCCTACTTTTCCAGAGCCTACTAATGAGACACTTAATGAACAACAAAGCTGTCATATATCTTCTTGGGAAGATTAGAAATATCCATTAATCCACTAAAATTAAGAAGGGAATAGTTACATATGGAATGCTAATTATAAAATAAATTCTTGATTTTAATGAAAATGTTCACAGCCTTTTTGGGATACATCTGAAACATTTTCTAAAACCATTTTTTTCTCCTGATGGTGACAGCCAGACTGTTTAAGCGTATGACATATAATTTTCCAGACACTCTTTTTAGAATGCTCAATAATATCATTTGGATGTGGATTAAGGCATGTGCAGATGCTAAGGCCCTACTCAAAGCTGCATAACAAATAAGAAGCCTCATGAAAGTGTCCTTTTGCATTTCATATTTTTGAAAGATGGCCAATTTTCTGTATGAAATGATAATGCGTAAGCAATAGTATAATTTAAAAAATTATTTCTGTATGCTATCTCTGTGTGTACAGAATAAATAAAAGAACTGAGGCAATTTTTAGGTATAATTTAAGGTAAACAATATTTTTGAATTAAAAAAATATATACCCAAGTAATTTCCATTATGGAGAGTTGCTTCAAGTTTTCCTGTTAGGTAGAATGTATTAGAGTGTGTAGGATGGGTTTGCACATATGTCAGTGTATGTAGCATGTGTACAAAATTCAGAAGGAATGTTCTAAAAGGTGTTACTTACCTGGGATTTAGACTTATTGTCAGAATCTTGACCCTAATTGTCAACATACCCAATCCAAGAATCAATTTCAGGGTGTCTCAACCTCAGCAGTTTTGACATTGTAGGCTTTGTTTTGTTGGGCTGCCCTTTGCATTATTTGATGCTTAGCAGCTTCTCTTACCTATACACACTAGATGCCAATAGAAACATCCCATTTGCAGTGACAACCAAAAATGTCCCCAGATATTGTTAAATGTCTCATTTGGGGGAGTTTCAAAATTGCACCTGGTTGAGAACCATTGGTCAATATATAACCTGGCTGTTATAATCTTCACTTTCTAAAAGACTTTAGAAGGATGGCTAAATATCAAAAAGAGCCACTTACTTTCACCGTATCTTATCAAGAAGTTAATTGGGACCATGGACTGTCCAAACAAGATGGCAAAATAGAAGCCAGTACCATTTATTATCACCCACCTCACTAGAACAACACCAAAGTTTGACAACTATCTGCACACAGAAAGCACCATCACAAGAACCAAAAATCAGGTGAGCAATCATAGTACCTGGTTTTAATTTCATACTGTGGAAAGAAACATTGAAGAGGGAAAAAGAGGCAATGTTGAATTGCCCCCATCCTCTCACCCCCACCCTCTGGCAGCAGCTGTGCCTCCTGGGGAGAGAATCTGTGTACTCTGGAGAGGGAGAGTGCAGCAATTGGGGAACTTAACATTGAACTCAGTGCTACCCCATCACAGTGGAGAATAAAGCTGTGCTGGGCCCAGCCAGCACCAGCATGGAGGGAGCATTTGGACCAACCCTAGCCAGAGGGAAATTGTCCATCATTGGAACTTGAGTTTCTTGGCAGGCCTCACCAGCAAGAGCTGAAGTGCTCCGGGATACTAAGTTAACTTGAAAGGCAGTCTAGGACACAAACACTGCAATTCCTAGGCAACTCCTAGTGCTAGGCTAGGCTTACAGCCAGTGAAAGAGTGTGGCATGTGACCTAGGGAGACACCAGCTGGGAAGGCCAAGGGAGGGCTTATGCCATTTTTCTCACAACCCCAGGCAGTGCAGTTCATAGCAACGAAAGTGACTCCTCCCTTCTGCTTAAGGAGAAGCGAGTGAAGAGTAACGAGGACTTTATCTTGCACCTTGGATACCAGTTCAGCCACAGTAGAATAGAGCAGCAGGCAGACTTGCAAGGCCCATATTTAAGATGCTAGCTCCTGGATGACATTTCCAGACACACTGTGGGCCAAAAGGGAGCCCACTATTTTAAAGGGAAGAATCCATCCTGACAGGATTTATCACCTGCTGACGAAAAAGCCCTTGGGCTCTGAATAACCACCAGCCTTACCCAGGGAGTATTTCATGGGCCTCGTGCTCTGAGACATGCTGGCTTCAGGGGAGACCCAGCACATGATCAGCTACAGTGGCTATGGTGAAAGACTCCTTCTGTTTGAGAAAAGTACAGGGAAAATTAAAGGGGACTTTGTATTGCACCCTAGGTACCAGCTCATCCACAGTGGGGTAGAGAAACAAGCAGGCTTTTGGAAGTCCTTGAGTGCAAGCCTAGGATTTTGGACAGCATTTCTGGACCTTCCTTGGGACAGAGGAAAGCCCACTGCCCTGAAAGATGAGTCCTAGGCCTGGCAGCAATCACAATAATGTGATGGAAGAGCCCTTGGACTTCAAGCAAACATCAGTGGTGGCCTGGCAGAACCCCCCATGAAATGATGATGGCCAAATGGAAAGGCTGCTCTGCCTGTGGAAAGAGGAGGTAAGAGTATCTTAATAGAATTAATCAAACAGAAGAATCAATGAACTTGAAGACAAGCTATTTGAAAATACAGTCAAAGGAGACAAAAAAGAATAAAAACAAAGAAGCATGCATACAAGGTCTAGAAAATAGCCTCTAAAAGGCAAATCCAAGAGTTATTGGCCTTGCAGAGGTGGTAGAGAAAGAGCTAGGGGTAGAAATTTTACTCAAAGGAATACTGTCAGATTCCCAAACCTAGAGAAAGATGTCAACACTCAAATATGAGAAGATTCTAGAACACCAAGCCAATTTAAGCCAAAGAAGACTACCTCAAGGCATTTAATAGTCAAACTCCCAAAGGTCAAAGCTAAAGAAAAGATCCATAAAAGCAGCAAGAAAGAAGAAACAGACAACATACAATGGAGCTCCAATATGTCTGGCAGCAGACTTTTTAGTGGAAACCTTATAGGCTGGGAGAGAGTGGTATGACACATTTAAGTTGCTGAAAGAAAAAACTTTTGGCTGGGTGTGGTGGCTCATGCCTGTAATCCTAGCACTTTGGGAGGCCAAGGCAGGTGGATCACCTGAGGTCAGGAGTTCGCAACCAGCCTGGCCAACATGGTGAAGCCCCGTCTCTACTAAAAATAGAAAAAAGAAAAAGAAAAAGAAAAAACTTTTACCCTAGAATGGTATATATGGCAAAAATATCCTTCAAGCACAAAAAAGATAAAGACCTTCCCATACAAACAAAATGAGGGATTTCATCTACACCAAACCTGTCCTGCCAGAAATGCTAAAGACAGTTCTTCAATCTGAAAGGAAAGGGTATTAATGAGCAGGAAGAAATCATCTGAGGGAACAAAAGTCAGTGGTAATAGTAAGCCTATGGACAAACACAGAATAGTGTAACACTGTAATGATGATGTGTAAACTTTTCTTGGCTTAAGTAGGAAGACTAAATGATGAATTAATTAAAAATAAGAGCTACAACAACTTTTCAAGACATAGACAATACAGTAAGACATAAAGAGAAACAACAAAAAGGAGGAATGAAGTTAAAGGGTAGAGTTTTTATTAATTGTATTTTTGTATGTTTCTTTGTTTATGCAATAAATGTTGTTATTAGTTTAAAATAAAATTGAATTTGCAAGCATCATGGTAACCTCAAATCAAAAAACATACAATGGATGCACCGAAAATAAAAAGCAATAAATTAAAGCATACCACTAGAGAAAATCACCTTCATTAAAAGAAGACAGGAAAAGAGAAAAAAAGAAAAGACTAGAACCACCAGAAAACACTAACAAAATGTCAGGAGTAAATCCCTACTTGTCAATAATAACATTAAATGGAAATGGATTTAACTCCCCAATCAAAAGACACAGAGTTGCTGAACAGACGAGAAAAACAAGACCCAACAATCTGTTGCCGACAAGAAACACTTCATTCTATAAAGATACACATGGACTGAAACTAAAGAAATTGAACAAGATACTCCATGAAAATGGAAACCATGAAAGAGCAGGAGTACCTATACTTATATCAGACAAAACAGATTTCAAGACAAAAACTGTAAGAAGAGAAGAAGAAAGTCATTATATAATAATAAAGGGATCAATTCAGCAAGAAAATATAATGATTGTAAATATATATGCACCTAACACTGGAGCACCCAGATATATACAGCAAATATTATTAGAGCTAAAGAGAGAGATCAACCCCAGTACAATAATAGCTGGATACTTCAACATTGAACTTTCAGCATTGGCAGATCTCTCATACAGAAAATCAACAAAGAAACATAGGACTTACTGTGTACTATAGAACAAATGGACCTATAGTTATTTACAGAATATTTCATCCAACAACTGCAGAATGCACATTTTTCTCCTCAGCACATGGATCAAGGATCGACCATATTTTAGGTCACAAAACAAGCCTTAAAACATTCAGAAAATTGAAATAATTCCAAACATCTTCTCTGACCACAATGGAATAACACCACAAATCAGTAATAAGAAATTTTGGAAACTATACGAACACATGGAAATTAAACAATATGCTCCTGAATGAACAGTGGATCAATGAAGAAATTAAGAAGGAAATTGAAATATTTCTTGAAACAAATGATCATGGAAACGCAACATACTGAAACCTATGGGATACAGCAAAAGTGGTACTAAGAGGGACATTTATAGCTATAAGTTCCTACATAAAAAACTTCAAATAAATAATCTCATGATGCATTTTAAAGAACTAGAAAAGTAAGAGCAAACCAAACCCAAAATTAGTAGAAGAGATAATAAAGATCAGAGCAGAAATAAATGAATTTTTCATGAAGAAAACAATACAAAAATCAATGAAACGGAAGTTTTTTTTTTTTTAAATAAAATTGACAAACCTTTGGCCAGACTAAGAAGAAAAGATCGAAATAACATCAGAGATGAAAAAGGAGGCATTACAAGTGATAACACAGAAATTTCAAAGGAACATTAGGGGCTATTATGAGCAACTATATGTCAATATATTGGAAAATCTAGACAACATGGACAAATTCCTAGACACACACAACCTACAAAACTTGAATCATGAAGAAATCCAAAACTTGAACAGACCAATAACAAGTAATAAGATCAGAGTCATAATAAAAAGTCTCCCAGTAAAGAAAAGCCTGGTACCTGATGGGGTACTGCTGAATTCTACCAAACATTTAAAGAAGAACTAATATTAACCCTATGCAAACTGTTACATAAAATAGAGGAAAAGAAACTACAAACTCATTCTATGAGGCTAGCATTACCCTGATACCAAAATCAGACAAAGATACATCACAAAAATAGACTATAAGAATATCTCTGTTGAATATTGATGCAAAAATCCTCAAAATATTAGCAAACAAAATTCAGCAATACATTAAAAAGATCATTCATCATAACCAAGTGGGATTTACTCCAGGGATGCAAGGATGATTCAACATAGTTGTTCAATGTGATATATCATATCAGCAGAATGAAGGACAAACACCATAGGATTATTTCAATTGATGCTTAAAAAGCATTTGATTAAGTTCAACATTACTTCACTATAAAAACCTTCAAAAAAAGCAGGGTATTGGCCAGGCGTGGTGGCTCACGCCTCTAATCTCAGCACTTTGGGAGGCCAAGGCAGGCAGATCACGAGGTCAGGAGATCGAGACCATCCTGGCTAACATGGTGAAACCCCGCCTCTACTAAAAAACACGAAAAAATTAGCTGGGCATGATGGCAGGTGCCGGTAGTCCCAGCTACTCAGGAGGCTGAGGCAGGAGAATGGTGTGAACCCAGGAGGCAGAGCTTGCAGTGAGCCGAGATCTCACCACTGCTCTCCAGCCTGGGTGACAGAGTGAGACTGTCTCAGTTAAAAAAAAAGAAGAAGGGTATAGAAGGACTATACTTCAATTCAATAAAGGTCATATATGACAAACCCACAACTAGTGTTTTACTGAATGGGGAAAAACTGAAAGCCTTTACTCTCAGATTTGGAATATGACAAGGATGCCCACTTTCACTACTGTTATTCAACATAGTACTAGAAGTCCTAGCTAGAGCAGTCAGACAAAAGAAAGAAGTAAAAGGCGTCCAAAGTGGAAAGGAAGAAGTCAAATTATCCTTGTTTGTAGACGATATGATCTTATATTTAAAAAAACCTTAAAGACGCCAACCAAAAAACTATTAGAATTGACAAACAAATTCAGTAAAGTTGCAGGATACCAAACCAGCATACAAAAATCAGTATCATTTCTATATGCCACTAGCAAACAATCTGAAAAAAGAAATCAAGAAAGTAATCACATGTTTACAATAACCACAGATAAAATAAAATACCTACGAATTAGCCAAAGAAATGAAAGATTTCTACAATGGAAACAATAAAACATTGATTTTTAAAATTAATTATGATACCAAAAAAGGAAAGATATTCCATGTTCACGGATGGGAAATGCCCATAGTACCCAAAACAATCTACAGATTTAATGCAATCCCTATCAAAATACCAATGACATTCTTCATGGAAATAGAAAAAATATGCTAAAATTTATATGGAACTACAAAGACCCAGAATAGCCAAAGCTACCATAAGCAAAAAGAACAAAACTGCACGAATCACATTACCTTATTTTAAATTATGCTACAGAGCAATGGGAACCAAAGCAACATGATACTAGCAACAAAATAGACACATATACCAAGGAAACAGAAGAGAGAACCCAGAAACAAATCTATACATCTATATTGAACTAATTTTCAACAAAGGTGCCAAGAACATACATTGAGGAAAAAACAGTCTCTTCAATAAATGGTGCAGGGAAAAGTGGATATTCATCTGCAGAAGAATGAAATTTGATCCCTATCTCTTCTCTTATATAAAAATCAAATGAAAATGAACTAAAGACTTAAATCCAAGACCTCCAACTATAAAACTAATACAACAAAACTTTGGAAACTCTACAGGACATTGTTCTAGGCAAAAATTTCTTGAGTAATACCCTGCAAGCAGAGACAACCAAAGCAAAAATGGACAAATGAGATCACATCAAGTTAAAAAGCTTCAGCACAGCAATGGTAACAATCAACAAAGTGAACAGATAATCTATGGAATGGGTGAAAATATTTGCAAACTACCCAGCCGACAAGGTAATAATAACCAGAATACATAAGGAGCTCAAACAACCCTATAGGAAAAAAATCTAATAAACCAGTTAAAAAAATGGGCAAAAGATTTCAAGAGACATTTCTCAAAAGGAGACATACAAATGGCAAACAGGCATATGAAAATGTGTTCAACATCATTGATCATCAGAGAAATGCAAACCAAATCTAGAATAACATATTATCTCACCCCAGTTAAAATGGCATTTATCCAAAAGTCAGGCAGTAACAAACGCTGGTGAAGATGTGGGGAAAAGAGAACCCCTGTACACTGTTGGTGGGAATGTAAATTAGTATGACCACTATGGAAAAAAGTTTGGAGCATCCTCAAAATAACTAAAAGTAGAGCTATCATATGATCCAGCA
The DNA here is from genome assembly GCF_009828535.3 of Hylobates moloch. Taxonomy (NCBI): domain Eukaryota; kingdom Metazoa; phylum Chordata; class Mammalia; order Primates; family Hylobatidae; genus Hylobates; species Hylobates moloch. The sequence goes on from NW_026652284.1 coordinate 62,271,616, forward strand.
ATTCCACTGCTGGGTATATATCCCAAAGAAAGGAAATCAGCATATGGAGGAAATACCTGCGCTCCCTTGTTTGTTGCAACACTGTTTACAATAACTAAGATTTGGAAGCAACGTAAGTGTCCATCAACAGATGAACGGATACATAAATGTGGTACTTACACATAATGGAGTACCATTCAGCCATAAAAGAATGAGATTCTGTCATTTGCAACAACATGTATGGAACTGGAGGTCATTATGTTAAGTGAAATTAGCCAGGTACAGAAACACAAACACTACATGTTGTCACTTTTTTGTGGGATCTGAAAATTCAAACAATTGAACTCATGGAGATAGCGAATAGAAGTATGGTTACCAGAGACTGGGACGGGTACTGGGGAAGAGGGAGGTAGGGATGGTTAATGGGTACAAAACAAAAAATTAGAAAGAATATCTAAAACCTAGTATTTGAAAGCAGGGGGACTACAGTCAATAATAATTTAATTATACATTTAAAAATAACTAAAAGTGTATAATTGGATTGTTTGTAACACAAAGGATAAATGCTTGAGGGGATGGATGTCCAATTTTCCATGATGTGGTTACACATTGCATGTCTGTACCAAAATAGCTCATGTATCCCATAAATATATACACATACTATGTACCTACAAAATAAAAAATAATAGTAAAAATAAAAGTTAAAAAATTAATTAAAATCTAGAGGATAATATAAAATCATTCCCTTATATTTCCATTAAGTTCTCTTTCAGTTCAGACAGGGTTAGCCTCTGTGGGTGGCTGGAAAATTATTCTATCATTCTGTTATGGTCAAAGCTAAGACCCCTTCCCTAGTTCCATGATAGAAGGACTATATTGGATTCTTACTTTTTTCATATTGGAAAATCTATAACAAAAAAACTTGATCTTTTCAGTATTGATTGCTTCTTCCACTACTTGTATGTAATTTTATGCTGCCTTCAGCATTTCTGCCTTCACAATTTCTGCTTAGGGATGAGGATAAGTAAAGCTGAAGTGAATGAAGTGGCCAGTATATCATTCTACATAAACTAACAATTAATAGAGGGCTTTTAAATTTTAGTTGGCTAAATCAGGGGTCAGCAACATTTTTCTTTAAAGAGTGAGATAACAAATATTTTAGGATTTGCAAGTCATATCTTTTTCACAAGTATTCAACTCTGCTGTTGGAGCACAAAATCATCCATTGAAAATATATGCACAAATGCACATGGTTGTGTACCAATGAAACTTTACCAAAGAAGTTGCAGCTGGATTTGACCTCTGGGCCACGGTTTGAAGGCTTTACCTAGACACCAGCAATAGCTTTTATCTTTGCGTTCTTCCTTTATCCGATATCCTTGCCTTTCTTCCTATGGTGATCGCTCTTCAATTTCTATTTCTAATTTTCATTTAGTTATAAACGTGTATCATTCATTTGCTTTTTATAAACATAGTTTGTGATAATACATATGGTAAATAATATGTTTAATTTTCCTTGGTTTTGAGCTTTATGAAATTGTATTGTACTCTTGTAAGGGTTACTATAAAAACATTATAAATTATGCAAGCATTTTCAAGAGTTGTTGATGATATAAATTAATTAGTAGTACAGATGGTTCCCAACTTATGATGGTTCTACTTACAATTTTTTGACCTTATGATAGGTTTATTGAGACGTAACCCCATTGTAAGTAGAGGAGCATCTGGACTTACAATGGTTTGCCTTATGATTTTTCCACTTTATGATAGGTTTGTTGGGAGTATTAAATGCATTTTTGACTTACAATATTTTCAACTTACCATGGGTTTACAGGGACATAATCCCATTGTAAATCAAGGGGCATCTGTAATAGCCTACCTATATCTTTGCATTTGGTTCCATCTATTATTTACTTCAGCTTAGTTTTAATCCATTAAGAAAGATGGAATACATTTTTAATAAGTATATTTAGAAGGAATAATAGTTACAGTATAATGAGATGATTTTTAAAGCATAGACTAAGCTCATCTTAAAATAGAATCAATTGTACAGAAAAGTTCATCAATAATTAGGTAGACATGCAAAGTTTTGATTATTTTTATGCTCCCATTTTATCCCAGTCATAAGTTAGGTCTTCTTTAACCATTTCATTTCTGTGTAATGATTAGTATGATGAAGCATCAATTTAAAGAGTGATATATTCCTGCAATAACTTGAAAGAATTAAGATCAACTCCAGAGCTGATAAGCTTACTGAAATTTAATTTACTCATAAGATACTCCTATGTCAAATCAGTTTAAAAAAGGTAGAATCTAAAGGATGGAATATCGGCTCACTATTTTTTGTCTCTAGACATTATTCAGCTTTTCCTCCTTCATTCCTCCTCTCCAACTCCCAAGCTGAGAGTGCCTTAGTTTAGTACCTAATCAAGCTCATGGGTAGCAGCTGAGGCCATGGAAGTTGCTTTTTTGGGGGGAAATTGAAAATTCAGGACAATGTAAAACTGAAAACAAGACCATAAAACTACCCAATGCATTTATTGTCAAGTATAAAATATAATTTCTACTTACTTATAACTAACTGCCAAAGGCAATACTACCAAGGACCAAATGTTAGGCGTCACAAAAGTGAAAACTTATAAATCAAATGTAATTGGCATAAAAAACACAGAACCACAGTGGAGTGCTAACACTCCCTGAATGACAACTTTAAATAACTTCTCTAAATTGGCATGTTGCCATAGGGTTAATAACAGGTCCATAACTATGGATGGGTAATTTTACAGCCTTTCCACATTCTGTCTGTAGCATTTAATGTGATTTCTGTTTTAGGGCTCTGATCTCCTGGCTGTGAATAAGTAATGTGAATGCATAAATAGATTTTAAGAAAAGTATAAAATAGCATGTGGCAAATTGGAAGATTCATCGGGGAAGGGTTGGAGGGTCATGCAGATTGTTAATGGTTCTAAAAACAATTTTAAGTCAGCTAATTCATTTTTGACTTGTTTTCCAAAAGAGCTCAGTGTCTAATCATTTCTCAAAGTTCTCTCTTTTTCTTTTTCTAAAATATTAGACTTAAAAGAAGATAGATAATTCACCTCACTGCATTTAACTCTGAAACACGGTCAGGCTAACTCTGAAGGCAAAGACATTTTGATAGTGTTCTTTAGGAAAAATTTACTTTTTCCTTTCTTTTCTTCTTCCTTTTCACCAATAACAGAGTCAAGTATGTCTGTTATGTGACTTTAGGACATGTGAAAAGCACTCTTTGGCAATAAAAATTCCTTCTTCATCGGCTCACCGATCCTTGACATCCTTTACTTAGAAAGTTCTTGCTTTAGTTTTAGACTTCTAGTGCCCCGGAATGGAAACATTAAACCATCATTTATACCAATGAGTAATCAGTTTATCTTATTATGCGGGTTGGTTTCTATAGCAACCATCATGGTTAACATATATTGAGTTCTTTTACATGTTCTAGGTACTTCGTGTCTTATTTCATTTCATCCTCACTTTAATATTATTAATATGCTAATTATTTTATTCCCATTTATACAGGTAAAAAAACTGAGACTCAGAGTGGTAAGCAGCATTGTCTAATGTCACAGAACTAATAAGGGGCAAAGCTGAAGCTCCAATTCAGATCTCTAATTCCAGTGTTCGTGTTCCTCAATACTACACTGTGATGTTAGGAAAGGAGACAAAAAGCATTAGGCAGTGATGAAGGCATAAAATGGGGTGAAGGTCAGGAAGGGACAGATGAGGACACTGGAAGAAGGTCTTGGCTTCATGTTGTTTGCGTTTGTTTTTTCCTTATTTTTGTTAAGGCTGAACTAGGAGTAGGCATAGAATGATTCCTCAGTTATTATAGGTAGAACAGAGTAGTCAGGCCAGAGTGCAGTGGCCCTATCTCGGCTCACTGGAGTCTCTGCCTTCCAGATTCAAGCACTTCTCCTGCCTCAGCCTCCCGAGTAGCTGGGATTACAGGGGTAGCACAGAGTTTTTAAACTGTAAATTATAACTTATTCATGGGACATGCAGTCAATTTAGTGGATTATGAGCAGCATTTCAGAGGAACTGACACAACACTAGGAGATTTTATTAAAATATGTCTTAACCCATATTGTGGGAGTTAAACAATATTAAGAACCAATGATCAGAAAATGAGAATTTCCCAAGGTATTTACTCACAGGTATGCAATAACACATGCACAATAGTGAATATTGGGGTGGTCTTCTCAACATCCCCCCTGCTCCTGTCTCATTACAAAGTGTGCAGTTTGGGGGATTTATCATAGCTCCAGGGGAAGAAAATGATTAAGCAGTCTTTATAATTCTCCCCCAAATTTCCATGATTATTATTTTAAGCTTCCAGGTCTCAGTCAAGCAGCCTGTAAGATTCTCAAGAGGGAAGATTTATGTGGCCAGGATGTAAATAAAAAATAGTTGAGTGCATCATAGAGATCTGTAGCAAGAACAGATCTGTAGCACATCAGAACTAATGCTGTGGCCACTTGTAATTTGTGTGTGATACAATTAGCGGAAGAGATGTTATAAATGTAATATCTTGGCTGGAAAGAGATTTAATCTTTTGCTCTCAGATAGCTTTCTGAATTTGAGGCGTATAATAACAGTAGCTACTTAATGCAAAAAAGGCCCTGATTCTGTGTCAGGGACTGTTCTAAGAACTTTACCTACATTAATTATTTAATAATCACAGCAAGTCTCTGATTTAAGGACTCTTCTTAGTCCCATTTTACAGATGAAGAAATGGACAGAGTGCAGTCATGTGTCCAGAGTCCACAGCAAGCATGAAGAGCAACAAGGTTCAGCACCAGGCTGTTTGCCTCTATAATCTGTGCTCATGAACACAGTGCTATATTGACCATTTTACATTTGGCCCAATACTATATGATTTAATTTTATATTAACACAATTGGCATTTCATTGTGAAACAAGGTGCGAAGAAACTGACTCACAATTGGCAAAGTGTTGAGTCTTTCAACTTGGTTTAAGTGTGTATGTGCCTTTTTTAAAAAAGAACCTTGCCGGGGCCAGGCATGGTGGCTCACGCTTGTAATCCCAGCACCTTGGGAGGCCGAGGCGGGTGGATCACAAGGTCAGGAGATCCAGACCATCCTGATTAACACAGTGAAACCCTGCCTCTACTAAAAATACAAAAAAAATTAGCCAGGCGTGGTGGTGGGCATCTGTAGTCCCAGCTGCTCAGGAGGCTGAGGCAGCAGAATGGCGTGAACCCGGGAGGCGGAGCTTGCAGTGAGCCAAGATCTCACCACTGCCCTCCAGCCTGGGCAATAGTGCTAGACTCTGTCTCGAAAAAAAAAAAAAAAAAAAAGAACCTTGCTGGGTGCAGTGGCTCACGCCTGTAATCCCAGCACTTTGGGAGGCTGAGGCGGGTGGATCACAAGGTCAGGAGTTCTAGACCAGCCTGGCCAACATGGTGAAACCCTGTCTCTATTAAAAATACAAAAATTAGCAGGGCGTGGTGGCACACGCCTATAATCCCAGCTATTTGGAAGGCTGAGGCAGGAAAATTGCTTGAACCTGGCAGGCGAAGGTTGCAGTGAGCCAAGATCACGCCACTGCACTCTAGCCTGGGCAACAGATAGAGACGCTGTCTCAAAAAACAATCAATCAATAAAAAATAAAATTAGCTGATGAAATATGACTATTTTAGAATTTAAGACAAAGGTAACATTTCAATTGAAGTAGCACAATTGCCTTTAAATAAATAATTTTATTAATAAAAGAATGGGAAGGATGAAGTGAAAAATATAGAGGCAAACCTAATGAATGATACTGTTCCTGAGAGGAATAAAACCCAAACTGTCCTTTCCCTCTTTAAAGAGACAGTACCTTCAGTCCATGCTGGAGATGTTTGTTCTCTTCCTGATTGCAAACCCCGTCACCAGTTAATCTCTCGTTTCTCCTATTTAGCCATCCTGGTGGTCTTTTGGATGACATCATGAATTTTGATTAAGCTTAAATAATTTTCTTATTATATGGAATGTATTGCTTTAATACTATTCAAAATGACCTGTTTGTGTAAATTAGGATTTTCAAGCAAGACCTGATTGAAAACAAAAGAAATAGGCTCAGACATGATGAATCAGATCAGTGTGTATGTTTATGTGCATTCCACCTTGGAATGAACTAATGAACAAGAAAGTGTACCCATGCTCTTGAGTAAAATCACTCCAAACTTTCGTTTATACTGGCAATTATTTACTGCATTATGTTTAAATATTAATAAAGTAAATATTAATAAACTTGGTTTAGATGTTAACTTTATTATGTTCTTTATCACAAATAATTGGGATAAGTTTTTTGTTGTTAACTTTTGTTTCATATGCGTGCTTTGGTGCATATTTTAAAGTAAACTGTGTTTCTTTTACTGAGGTTGACAAATTAGCAAAAGGCAACAACATCGTTGTAAAAAAAATCTGTGGTTAGAGAAAGAATAAGGGAAAAAAATAGAGGCATAAAAACACATAGTGTGGCTAAATTAAGATTTGTGCAGGAATGGATGCAGTGATGGAACAATGAAGAATGGGAAATGGCCTTGGGAGCAGCTCATGACTGAGGTTGAGTGGTATAGCAGGAAGATGCCCACAATGAGAGCCTCTAGTTCTGCAGTGCAGCTCAGCTTCTTGTCCTTAACACAGGTCAGGTCTGCTGTGGAGATGGCCACGCTCCCTTTGCTAGAATTGGCAGTGGGTATATAATGGTTTCTGTGGGAGTAGGAGAGTCTTATCATTCTGCCTACTCTATTTTTAAAATGTTTAGATTAAGGCTGGTAAAATACAGGGAAGCATATGTTATTACTTTCAAGGTGCTCTGTCTCACAGGGTGTGAGAATGTTAAAAAGATCCAGAAAATCACTATAGCAGTTTTTGGTTTTGCAGCAACACTTGCTTATTTCCCTACTGTATATGGAAAGATTATGGGCTCTGAAGTCAAGGCTCCACCTCTAGCCATGTGATCTCTAACTCATTAAATAAATTGGCAAGGGAAAACATGAAGATAATGTTAAAAAAAAAAAAAAAGCAAAAGAAAGACCTAAAGTACAGGGTCTCAGATAACATAGGACTGGGATTGATGTTCTCATGTAACAGTCAAGATGATGGTTGTGGTCTATGTAAGGAGGCAGCTCTGCTTCTGGAGGCCCTCAAGAACCAATCTCTTTCTATCTCATTGCTCCATCATCTCTTAGTATAGTGTCCTCACTCAAAGATTTAATCTGGCACCACCACCACCACTTTCACCTTGCAGCCTAGGGTGGGGGAGTAAGTACGGGGGAAATAGGCTTCAGTGACATGATCCAGAAGTTGCAGAGTTTAATTTTACTTACAAGCCAGTGGCCAGGGCTTATTCAAATGCAAATAGAGTCTCTAGCCTGGGTGCCGTGTGCACTGCTAAACCTTGACAGTTTATATTAAAACTAAACAGAATGAAGAAACATTTGGGGAAGCTCAGTCTCTACCACTAGTAAGAAAACGTGTCAGTTTCAGTTTAACCTAAAATCCTATCTCAGAGGGTAACTCTGAGGAATATATGAGAAGACACATACAGACTTATCTTATTTTATTGTTCTTTGCTTTATTCCGCCTCACTATCTTTGCATGTTTTACAAATTGAAAGTTTGTGGCAACTCTGCATTGAGCAAGTCTATCAGCACCACATTTTCCACAGCGTGTGCTCACTTTGTGACTGTGTGCCATATTTGGTAATTCTCAGAGTATTTAAAAACATTTCATTATTAGTATATCTCTTATGGTTATCTGTGATCAGTGATCTTTGCTGTTACTATTTTAATAGTTTTAGGGCACCATGAACCATGCACAGATAAGATAGCAAACTTAATAAATGTGTATTTTGACTACTCCACCAATTGGCCATTACCAGTCTCCCCTTTCTTGGGCCTCCCTATTTCCTGAGACACAACTATATTAAAATGAGATCAATTAATAATGCTGCAATGGCTTCTAACTGTTCAAATGAAAGGAATGGTTGCCCATCTCTGGCTTTAAAGCAAAAGCTAGAAAAGATTATGTTTACTGAAGAAAGCATGTTGAAGACCACGGGGTGAAAGCTAGGCCTCTTGTGCCAAGCAGCCACATTGTGAATACAAAGGAAAAGTTCTTGAAGAAAATTAAAAGTGGTACTCCAGTGAAAATATGCATGACCAGAAAGAGAAACAGCCTTACTGCTAATATGGAGAAAGTTCGAGTGGTCTGGATAGAAGATCACACCAGTCACAGCATTCCCAGAAGCCAAAGCCTAATTCAGAGCAAGGCCCTAACGCTCTTCAATTCTGAGGCTGAGAGAGGTGAGGAAGCTTTAGAAGAAAAGTTGGAAGCTAGCAGAAGTTGGGTCATAAGGTTTAAGGAAATAAGCCATTTTCATAACATAAACGTGCAAGGTGAAGCAGCAAGTGCTGATGTAGAAGCTGCAGCAAATTATCCAGAAGATCTAGCTAGATAATTGAGTAAGGTGGCTACACTGAACAACAGATTTTCAATGTGGATGAGAAAACCTTCTGTTGGAAGAAGATGTCATCTAGGACATTTGAAGCTAGAGAGTCAATATCTCGTTTCAAATCTTCAAAGAACAGACTGACTCTCTTCTTAGGGGCCAATGCAGCTGGTGACTTTATGTTGGAGCCAGTGCTCATTGACCATTCTGAAAATCCTAGGCCCCTTAAGAATTATGCTAACTCAACTCTGCCTGTGCTCTGGAAATGAAATAATAAAGCCTGACTGACAGCACATGTGTTTACAGCATGATTTACTGAATTTTTTTTTTTTTTGAGATGGAGTCTTGCTCTGTTGCCCAGGCTGGAGTGCAGTGGCACGATCTCCGCTCACTGCAAGCTCCACCTCCTGGGTTCACGGCATTCTCCTGCCTCAGCCTCCCGAGTAGCTGGGACTACAGGTGCCCACCACCACGCCTGGCTAATTCTTTGTATTTTTAGTAGAGACGGGGTTTCACCATGTTAGCCAGGATGGTCTCGATCTCCTGACCTCGTGATTCACCTGCCTTGGCCTCCCAAAGTGCTGGGATTACAAGTGTGAGCCACCGTGCCTGGCCAGTTTACTGAATATTTTAAGTCTGCTGTTGAGACCTCCTGCTCAGAAGAAAACATTCTTTTGAAAATATTACTACTCATTGACAATGTACCTGGTCACCCAAGAACTCTGATGGAGATGTACAAGGAGATTAACGTAGTTTTTATGCCCACAAACACAATATCCTTTCTGCAGCCCATGGATTGAAGAGTAACTTCAAATTTCAAGTATTTTTATTTAGGAAATACATTTCCTCAGGCCATAGTTGCCATAGATGTGATTTTTTCTGTTGGATTTTGGCAAATTACATTGAAAATCTTCTGGAAAGAAGTCACCATTAGATGGTACCATTAGATGCCATTAAGAATATTCATGATTCCTATGAGGAGGTCAAAATATCAACATTAGCAGGAGTTTGGGAGCAGTTGATTCCAACCCTCATGGATGATTCTGAGGGGTGAAAGACTTCAGTGGAGGAAGTAACTGCAGATGTGGTGGAAATAGCAAGAGAAACAGAAGTGGAAACTGAAGATATGCCTGAATTGCTGCAATGTTATAATAAAACTTTAATGAATGAGGAGTTACTTCTTATGGTTGAACAAAGAAAGTGGTTTCTTGAGAGGGAATCTTCTCCTGATGAAGATACTGTGAAAATTATTGAAGTCACAGCAAAAGATTTAGAATTTTCCGTAAACTTAGCTGATAAAGCAGTGGCAGAATTTGAGAGGATTGGCTGCAATTTTGAAACAAGTTTTACTGTGAATAAAATGCTATCAAACAGCATCGCATGCTACAGAGAAACCTTTTGTGAAAGAGTCAACTGATGTGGCAAACTTCATTCTTGTCTGATTTTAAGAAATTGCCACAGCCACCCTAACTTTCAGCAACCCCTGATCAATCAGTAGCCATCAACATGGAGGCAGGACCTTCCACCAGCAAGAAGATTATAATTTGCTGAAGCCTCAGATGATTGCTATCATTTTTATTAGCAATAAATTATTTTTAAATTAAGGTACATAAATAGTTTTTTTTGACATAATGTTATTACCTTTTTAATGAAGTACAGTATAGTGTAAACATAACTTTAGTATGCACTGGGAAACCAAAAAATCTGTGTGATCCACTTTATTGCAATATTTGCTTTATTGTGGTGGTTAGAAACTGAACCCACAATATCTCTGAGGTGTGCCTGTACTAGAAAAGTGCTTTTTAAACTTTAAAACACTAGTCAGTTACATTATTTTTATACTTCTACTATTAAGTTACCATGTATGAGACCTAACTCTATGATGTAGATGTGCTAAGATATATGTACTAAGACTATATAGGTCTTCCAGTGCAGTTAAGAAACAGTGTTATTAGGAGATAGGTTTCTCCTTGGCCAAAAAGCTGAAAAAATATTAAGAAAAATGTTAAAGTTACAGGATATGTATGTATGTATATATATGTATATATAGACAGTTAATATGGTCAGACGGCCTTGGATAAAAATTATACTAATTTCTTTGCCCATCAGAAAAGTAGAGTGTCTGTTTCCCCACATTCTCACTCACCATCGGCTTTTAAATATTTTTTATTATTTTCCAATATGGTAGATGAAACATACTGGTCTGATGTTCTAAATTTCATTAATTTGGCTAGTGAGATTCCATGCCCTTTTAAATGGCTATAGATATTTAAATTCTTAATATGTGAGTCAAGTACTTATTTTTGTAATACTAGTTTAAACAAAGTAAAATTATTGAGTTTGTTCACCATCCTTTCTAATTGTTGATTTTAAAGTTATCTGTTGCTTTATTATATTTTTATTAAATTATTAACTCCTTAGAAAGGTTATATATCTCATTAAGTTATATAACCTTATATAATAATATGTAATAGCTTTATAGAATAATAATATATAATTGCTTTAGTGAAGTCCTTAATAGTGTGTTAATCAGTTCAAAGACTCAACATTTATGTTAAATTTAAAAAATAAGCAAAGATCTGAGGTTAAACCAGTATAAAAGTCATTGGAGATAAACAAATATTTAGTGAATTATGTTGGATATTGTGCTCTTTTAAACTGGATTCCCTGGAAAGGTTTATGGCTTTCATATTTGCTTTACTATTTTTCAGAAATGTGTCTCACAGAAACACTAAAGAAATCCAGACTTTTGTCTTTACAGTTACAATATGAAACACTTATTTGATTTTATAGATTTTCTCACTGAGGTGGTATCAATATTTTGTTTTATTGAGGGCACTTTTATTGTTTAGGGCAAAGTATTCATTTTTGACAAAGCCCTTTATTGAAACTTGAAACTTGGTTAAGAACCCAGGTTCCTGCGTCCCCTGCAAACCCACCCACTGTATTTTTCAGTTTAGTGATTTGTGAATAGACTCAGAGAGTCAATTAAAGTTTTCATCAGGCTGGAATCCATGAAGCAGACCGAAAAAATAAATATTGGTGACTACTTTACCTGGCAGCCAGAGGGAAGGTTCATAATTCTAATCTGTGATCTTCACTCTGAAATGGTTTACGTATCTAATGAAATGGAACCTTGTTTTCTACCCATTTGAATTCACTTTAAAATTACTTTATACCTGATATTTCTTTGCAACACCCTAAGATTTTTCTTGGTAATTTTTCTTTTTTATTTTCCTTAAAAGTCTTTGTTAGAGTATTATCTTTTTCTTCTGCCTTGATATAGCATTTTAGTCCACTTAATATGCTTTTTTGATGTTAAATAAAAGAGATATAGTATGAAAAATAGAAAAAAGTTCTAAAAAGCTATAATAAATTATTCTTTACTGATACATCAACTAGATGATATAGCATAAATTAGATATTCCATGATTTTAGAAACATGTTTATACTTCTTCATATAGCATTCTCTTTTCCTTTTGTACTTACTTCCCAGGAAATGTTTTTAAGAAACAGAAGAATTTGAAGTCGGTTTAGTTTGTCCCAAATTATTTCTCTTAACGTCATGGATTAGGAATAAAAATTTTAAATACTTACAAATAAAATATTTCTAAATATATGCCAGTACCCTTTACCGTCAACTTTTGTCATTCATTCATTCATTCATTTATCAAACACGTTTTGGCGTATAGTGTGTGTCAAATAATGTAGATATGCAAATAGGTAGACATCTGCATACAGTATCCAGCATCTAGTTGAGAAGGGGACAGTATGACATAGTGTGATAGGTATTCTGAGGGAGGTGAGCCTGGAATGCTATGGGAACACCTGGGAAAATCATCCAATTTCTATTAGGGTGATTGGCTTAGGAAGGGAATCCTGAAAGAGACCATATGATTTGAATCTTGTCATTACAGGGAGGAGTTAATCAGGTAATCAGGTAAATGGGATGGATCTGGGGATAGTGAGTGTTGGTAGGGAAAGAAGAGTCCAGAGCTAAGCTCCGGAGGTGGAAGAAAAATCAGATTGGTTTTCTGAAAAGAATTTGGCAAGGTAAGAGCACAGGGTTGAGAGGGAAATTGTGGAAAGATGATTCATAAGAGAGAAGGAGACCTAAATCATGAAAGGTCTTGATTATTATGCTGAGGAATGTGACACTTAAGGTCAAAGAAATAGGGGAGTGACATGAACAATTTATGTTTTCTTAAGATTGCTTTATAATGGAATAATTTGTAGAGACTGAGATCAATAGCTTTAATTATTTAAACATTAAAAGGCTTCAGGTCTAAAATAAAAAAGATTAAAATTAAGAAGCAAGCTAAACTGGGACAACTATTTATAATAAATGTGACAAAGGTTAATAGTTTTAATATTTAAAGATTCAATTCAATTCAAATTGAGAACAACAGCACTAAGGAGATCCTCATAGATAACGGAGTGAGATACTAATAGATAATTAGGAAATAAATTAGGTTAAGAAACTTATCAGCATGCAAATTTAAATAATGGGGAGGTTTCATTTTTTGCTTGTCAGATTAGGAGATTTTTGAAAAAGAATTACAGCCAGACCTGATGGTGACAAAAGTATAGAATAAAAGAAGATTTATATGCATTGCTGATGGGAACATAAATTAATAAAATCTTTGTGGACACAACTATGTATTGAGTTTGCAAATTGCCCATATTCAGTGACCTAGAAACCTCTCATCTTGAAGTTTTAACTAAGGAAATAATCTGAAGCATATAATAAGATACTCCTCCTTGGACTATTTTGGTGTTTAAATGAGATAATTCATTCAATATTTACCATATGTACTATATATATACTATATTTCCTGGTACATGTAAACACAAAATGAGTGTTGTTATTATTATTATTATGAAACAAATCTGAGCCATAAAACATATTCAGAATCACTGCTAGTAGTGATTATGTAGATTATTGTGTTACAGAGAATAATAAGTTTAATTTGGTTCGTTATGTTATTTTAAAACTTCTCTCAGGAAATAATTTGACAATCATGACATAAAAACCCACATCTTGAGGCATTTTGTGTCTAGAAGAATTCTATAATATAAATAATGTTGTACTTGATCATTAACAAGAGTGATAAAAGTTTAAAGAGAAACTTGAAATAATAAGAAATCCAGTACAGTATTTAACCAGAGAAAGGAGAATGGTACAGTAGACACTTGGACAAATATGTGCTGTTATCTGAAATTATCTTAAAATGGCAGAATTAAGGTAAGACTTGAGGCAATTTTTCTTATGGTCAGGAGATTGTAACCTAGCTGGAAGCAGGGGAGTAGAAAGCAAAATTATAACTGAATTATAGATAATGGCTTAAATTGCACTTTTGGAAACTGCATGTAGTCCAAAATTCGGTCAAGTCTTTTTTTTTTTTTCTATTTGAAATAACTTTCTTGGGCTTAGAATTACATAACGAATCAGACTAACTCAAATTACCCAGCAAATGGCAATTGACATGTGGTAAAATATACACAGTTGCAAGTTTCAATGTTCAAGGCTAATTTTACTTTTGAAATGCATTTGTCATAAAGAACTGTGATGTGCACAGCATGTTACATCCAATAAAGTGGAAGAGAGAAATTGAAGCATTAGGTTGGCTCCCACCTATGCACTTACCAGAAATGAATACACGTGCCTCATTTGTTAGAATTTAATCGCTGCCACCATGAGGTTATTTTGAACTCAAAATGCACCCAGGACAGAGTGGGAGAAGTGAGATGGGGAGAAATTGACGGTTTTCTGGGTCCCATTCATTCCCTCCCTTTCTGTGGTTCCTTTCTTCTCTTCCTTCTTTTCTCCCTCCTTCCTTCTTTTCCTTCCTTCTTACTTTCTTTCAACATCTCAACATTTTGGTTTTGATTCTTGGCTTGTCTGACCTGACTCTGAGTTAGTCTTTGCACAGCTTGAGAGCTGAGAATAGTTATGGGTATTTCCATGGATGTATGAAAGATGTCTTGATGCCAAGACATCATTATTCTTGTGAAGTGAGCATAAGTTTTAGAGTGAGATAGTCCTAGTTGATTCCCAGTTATACAGCTTATTAGTTGTGTGATATTGTATAAGTCACTGAACTTCACTGAACCTCAGTTTTCTTAATTATAAATTGGGTTCCGTATGACCAAGTTTGCAAGGCTGCGGTACAGCTTTGAACATAGAGCGAATGTTCAATATTTGTTGTCAATTATTGTACCCCTCCATCCCGACAAACAAAAAACCTCTTGGATTTTGTGAGATGATTTGCTGCATAGGTTACAGTGCTTATCAACCTTTCTTGCTACCATGGTTTATGGCTCAGATAACAGTCACAGAAACTCACTTTTAAGGTGTAAATATAATTTCTGCAATTTCTACCTTTGTCTACCATCCTGTTATCTCCCATTTAAGCATGCATATAAGAATGCAAGAAAAGCACCATTGTGATGTTCTAGAAATAATCTTGAATGTAATCCAATTTATTTTTAGGAGAATAAGTAAATTTTTGCGTATTATTATTATTAAAATTACTTATGACATATTACACAACTGACCACTGGTGACTCACAGATCTATTGAAAGAAAAACTGATTGAGAAGTGCTTGACTTGAGGATGTCTTCAGATCCTTGCTGGTGCATTTTCCCATAAAAAATAATATGCCAAGTGTCTCTGGTTGAAGAGGAAAACAGCAAAAGTTTTGAGATGTAGATTTATTGAGGAATAACTAAAGGCAGGGTGTGAGCTTCCATAGCTCACAGCAGGTAAGATAATTAACAGGAATAATAAAATTAAAAGATTTGGAACATACATTAAAATGCCAATCATTTCAGCTCTCTATCCCAAGGTTATTTGTAAGATAGAGAAAGGGAGAATGGAAAGAATGAGAGTGATATAAAGAGGAAGCAGAAGACTTAATCTCACTATATCTGTTATTTTTTTTAATTTGTAAGTATAAAGATTCTGAAAACTTATTAATTTTATTCACCTTTCCCACTAGATGTTTTCATTTGTATGTAGAAAAGAAACAAAAACTGAAATTATTTTATTAAAAATGAGTCTCATCTTGATCTATCTTTTACTGATAGAGAGAAAACAGTTTATTTATAGCCTACTTACTGCTGTCATAATGAATTAATAGATTGTGCCTGGGACAAGTCCCTGAATCTCATTGTCTTATTTTCTCCTCTACTAGTGAAGAGACAAATCAGTTGGTATAAGGTAGCTTATTGTAACGTTCCATGTTTCTATGAGTATAAATGTTCAGAAAGGAGTCTGACAGCTGCACAACCATCTAATTTACAAATAAGTGCCCACAGTTCCTACAGAGGGTCCGGGGATAGAGTAAAGGAGCAGTAGAATGGCTTTGTCATCTACTCATTGGGACAAGTTTCTTAATATCTCAGTAATTAGACTTTCCTTGTCCAGTTCTCAGGGTATTCATGAGAGCTGAAAGAGATGAAGCATGGGAAAATGCTTTTCAAATCATAAAACTGTATAATTGTAATTTAATATTATTAAATGAAATAGAGCAATCCAACAATTATGAATCCCAAGAATTAATCAAATAAACAAGGATAGCAACAACAGTATTTCTGTCATCTAGTTTTAACTTGAAATGAGCAATAGACACTTCTTCATTAAGGAGATATATTATTATTTTTAGACTTATTGTTTCTTTATGCAACTAAGAGGTTGCTACAAGCTTTAATATGGATAATAGAAAAAAATCCTGCAGTAAGAATTTTTCCAATTACAATATTCAGTTATTGCATAAATACAATTTTCAAAAGTGTTATATTACCCTTTCATACAAAACATACTACATACTAACTCATCACCTGAAGATTGTGCTGACAAAGCCTGCCTGCCTGCCTGCCTTCTTGCCTTCTTCCCTCCATCACCCTTCCTTCTTCCCTCACCCTCCCTCCCTCCCTTCCTTCATTCCCTTCCTCCCTCCTCTCCCTCCCTCTCCTCTTTCTCCTCCTTCTCCCTCTCTCTGTCTCCTTAGCCATGCTAAGCATGGAAAGATCTTTTATTGTCCACTTTATTTTCCCTCCAGAGCAACTCTCTTGGTAGACTATCTCATATAAAGTCATGACTTTGAGCCAGGTGCAGTGGCTCACACCTGTAATCCCATCATTTTGGGAGGTGGAGTTCAGGAGTTCGAAACCAGTCTTGTCAACATGGTGAAACGCTGTCTCTACTAAAAATACAAAAATTAGATGGGCATGGTGGCATGTGCCTATACTCCCAGCTACTTGGGAGGCTGAGGCAGGAGGATCAGTGGGACCTGGGAGGTGGAGGCTGCAGTGAGCCAAGATTGTACCATTGCACTCCTGCCTGGATGACAGAGCAAGACTCTCTCAAAAAATTATGCATATATACATATATATGTGTATATATATACATGCCAGAGGCACTTGGCATATTATTTTTATGGAAAAATGCACCAGCAAGGATCTGAAGACATCCTCAAGTCAAGTACTTGTCAACCATTATTTCTTTCAATATATCTGTGAGTCACCAATGGTCAGTTGTGACTATACGTGTGTGTGTGTGTGTGTGTGTGTGTATGTATATATATATAGTCACGACTTTGACAATCAATGATGTGCAGACAGTTTCCACTTCTATATGCCCAGTCCTCATCTCTCTTCCAAGTTCCAGTACTATATTTGCAATGACTTGGTTATATCTAACTATATTGAGTACTAACTTAAACTCGAAATCCTTGTATTATTTGCTCCTAGACCTGCTCTTCTTTTTCAGGTTCCGATTTCTGTTAGGGGTTACTAACCTCCCTACACAGAGGCTCCAAACATTCATGTTACCTTTGAGTCCTTCCTCTCTCATGTCCTCAATATTTTAATATTTATTTGCTCTTCTCCATTTCTAGAATTATTATTTAATTAGATTTTACCTCTTACCTGTACTATTGGGAAACTTCTTAGCTGGTTTCTCTATCTACACACTGGTCTCTAATTAATCTTCTAACACTGTTGTCAGACGAACCCTAGAAACTTAGAATCATGGAATCATAGATGTTGGCATTACAAACAGAACTTAAAGTGACCTAGTTTAGTTAATTGGATGTTCCTTAATCTTTCTATATCCCAAGCCAAAGCTATACTTAAAGAACTGTATTGCTAGCCTTAATCTTTAAAAATAATGTATTTTAGGCCAGGGACAGTGGCTCACGTCTGTAACCTCAGCACTTTGGGAGGCTGAGGAGGTTGGATCACCTGAGGTCAGGAGTTCAAGACCAGTCTGGCAAACATGGTGAAACCCTATCTCTACTAAAAATACAAGAAAATTAGCTGGGCATGGTGGCTGGCTCCTGTAGTCCCAGCTACTCGGGAGACTGAGGCAGAAGAATTCCTTGACCCCCGGAGGCGGAGGTTGCAGTGAGCCAAGATTGTGCCACTGCACTCCAGCCTGGGTGACAGAGCAAGATATCATCTCAAAACAAAACAAAGCAAAGCAAAACAAAACAAAACATATTTTAAAGTATTTTTTCTTCTACTTATTTATCCTCTTCCTCCTCCTCTATCTTCTTTGAGCTAAAATCCTTTTCCTGCTTTTATCTTAAGTCTATCTCTTGGGGCCATACAGAAATCAAATCCCTCTTCCATAGGTCAGGATTTCAAGATGTGTAGGCAGTTATTCTGTGTCAAAGTGTAAATGCTCTCCCCTGGGGGAGGCTTTAGAAGCTGTCAGAAGTACTGTTAATTTTAATCATGCTGGTTGCAAACTTTTGTAGAAAGAAGATAGTGCGTTTTGGCAGCCATCTCTGAAATCAAAGCTGTCCTAGATATTTAAATTTTTTTTTTTTTGGTGGGTTGTGGGTTGTGGGTTGTGGGTTGTGGGAAGGGAGGAAAAGGCAGAACTTTAAGACCAGGAACTTCCAAAACATACATTATGAACTCATACACATCTGAAGGGATTCAAAATTACAATTTGAAAAATATGTATCTTTTTACTAGTAATCTAGTAATGCTTTATTTCATAATTAATTAAAGTATGTTCCACAATTCCAAAAAAATAAGTTTACATCATATATATATAATTTGGTTAGATGGCCTTTCTCAAACTCATCCTCCATAGAACACATCGGATCTATCTATCTATCTATCTATCTATCTATCTATCTATCTATCTATCATCTATCTATCTATCTATCTATCATCTATCTATCTATTCACCCATCTATCTTCGTCACAAAGCAGTCTTTATATTTTACACTGAATGGCAGAAAAATACAGCATAGAAATTTGTCATTTAATACAAAGAACAGTTTATATCCAAATTTAATTTTATTTTAGACTTTAGTTTAACCTGATTAGTTAGCAAATATGTGTAGCTTTTTTAGGGTAGCTCCCTAGGTCATAAATATTCTGGATCTCAGATTTCCTTTTATCAGAAAAATGGAAAATCATTACAATATAAAAATTGACTAAATAGAAGAACTTTTATGTCCAAGTGATTTGCTTTTCAATTTTTCTTCAATAAAGGTTAACTGTGTTCTTAAGTGGAGAGTGAAATTTCTGATTACATATTTCTTTTTTTCTAGGCAGAACATTCTTTATTTCTTCAACCATTATTCATGCTATATAGTTTCAAGATCCTTCATTGCTCTGATTATTTTCCCCTGAGAAAGGCTCATTTTATTTATAACCCTTGCAGCAGAGGCTGTTGGTGCCCCACCATCTGCCTTATGCACTTGTAGTTCCCACTCACAACTGCTATCCCATGGCAAGCACCTGCAGTCCCCAGCTAAGGGCTTCCTGTTTCTGGTATTACCTGAGTCACCTCCCATATAATCTACTTTGACTCAGATCTTAGTCTCACGGCTTGCTTCTGGGGAAACCTAACCTTAATCACCCCTTTAAAAATATCCTGCTGTATACTTTGCACACAAATATAAAATCATTCCTTGAATTTTAAGAGGCAGGGAATATGAAACTATCAAAGATATTTTGGTAAGTCATGTTAAGATTTTGTTTTTAACTTAACTCTAAAGGCAAGGGGAAATCATTGAGAAGTTTAGCAGTGGAATGGCCAGATCAGATGTGCTTTGTGACGGATGAATTTGAGAAAGGCAAGACTTGAAGGGGATGTCCACTTAGGAGTTTGTTCCTCCAGGCAAAAAAATCATGGCCAACTGTAATGACAGCAGCAAAGAACAACCTCATGGGGAAAAAGGTGTTGTTTTGAGAGACATTTACAGAGTAGAATTGGCAGAGCTTGGCTACTGGTATTAATTGGATACAGAAGATGAGGGATTAACTGGATAGATGTTAGTGCCATTTTTGTTCTTAAGGGAGAAGAAAGTTTAGGGAATTTGAAGAGAAGCTTTTTCCTTTTCATGTGTTGTTTTATGTTTGAGATGTTTGTGTATACCTGACGAAGTACATGCTGTTTTAGAGAAAATGCAAATAAAACATGTTTATGAAGCTGATCTATAGCATTCATTTCACTTGTACAAAAGTGTCTTCCACTTTCTCTGCATAGCATCTGTCATCTGTGTCATTTTCATATTAGTTGTTTTTGAATTTTTCTGTTACTAACAATTATATAATGTTGTAACCATTTAGAATAAACCATTTACGTATCAATAGACAATGCTGGGCATCACCAAATATAACGTTTGGATCTGTAAGACATTTGAAATTGATAACATAATTACATTGTGTGTGAGTGTAAAAGGATTATGTGTATTCAGAATATTTTAAAAAATAACTCTAGACTTGAAGAATAAAGAATAGTTTGTAAGATTTGAACAAACTACAAGTGCCTAAACTACAAGTGCCTTGGCCCTCTGCAAAGCTCGAATAATGTGGAAAGCCCTGTTTAATATAAATAAAGATTAATTACTTTATGAAATAATTTTATTTATCCTTTCAATATATGTTCATTAATATACCTAGTGCTGTTTAATGAACAAAGCAGATAAAGTCCCTTTCCCTCATGGAACTTATATTCTAATGAAAATAGGGAAAGAAAAGAGAGAGGCAAAGGGCAATCAGAACAATAAATGAATACATTATTTACTATGACAGGTGCGGACAAATTCTCTAAAAAATGCAGAACTAGCTCAGGAGGGGGAAGGAGAGGAGGAGAGGGGTGTAGCATTAAGGCAGACCTCTGCGAAAGTGAGATCTGCGCAAATATTTGTAGGAAATGAGGGAGTAGCCAAGATATTTATAAGAAAAATGTTCTAGGCAGAGGGATCAGCTAGAACAAGGGCCCTAAAATGAGAGCAGACCTGACGTAGTGCAAATATAGCAAGGAGACAGACCAGTGGGCTGGGACAGAGTGAGCAAGAGGGGCACCAGGGCTTCAGCAACGTAGGGTCTTAGAGGGTATTGTAGGAAATTTAGCTCTTACTGTGAGTGAGATAGGAAGCAGTAAAAGGCTAAGGGCAGAGCAGAAAATTTTTCTGACATATTTTTAAAGGATCATTCAGGCATCTGTACTGAGAATAGACTAGAGTGAAGTGTGGATGCAGAGAGAACATTTAAGAGGCTTTTAAAACTGTCCAAGTGAGAGATAAAGGGGGCTTAGATCAGTATAGCACTGGCTGGAGAGGTGAGAAATAGTTGGACTTTTAATATGTTTTGAAGTAGAGCCAAAAGCATTTGCTGGTGGCTTGGTTGTGAAATGTGAGAATCAGAAGAGTCAAAGGTGACTGAGGTTCTTGGCCTGAGCAAGTAGTAAGATGGAATTGCTTTTTACTAAAGAGAAAATACTATAGAACCACAGGTCTGGAGAGTGGGCTGAGAGTTAAGAGTTCAATTTTTGACATATTAAATTTGAGCTACTTATTAGATAGTGAGGTGGTTAAAAAATAAAATAATCCTGAGGATCTGAGTATGGATAATTTATCCAAACTCACATTTTTGTCATTTATTCCCTTTTGTTAATGACTGTCTATTTATAGCAGGGGGATCAGTGCATTATCATTATAAGCCTGAACTTGTGTGGGTATATCTTGTGCACTGGCAAGACTAGGTGTGCTGAAAGATAATTTACAAAAGAGAGATTGAAGGACTGCATGAAAAATAAATTCATTTTAAGGGAAAGGCAAAGAAAACAAGCTTGGTCTAATAGTGCAGCAGCTTTAGTTGTCAAATCAGAGGGCTAATTTTGGCCACAGCATGGTGGCCATCTCTCAGATTTGTCCAAGGCCCAGCTCCTTCTCTTCCTACTTGTTTCCATGATAGGCTCAGTTTTGGATATTATGAGAGAGAAACTATGAGTACAAAGTGAAAGAATTACTTCCATTAAAATTTCTATACTACATCGGGACAAAAGAGATTGTTGCATTGGTTAATTCCTTGCAGATTGTTACAGATGAAAGAAGGGATTCATCTCTCCCTACATTGGTATAGAACACTCAGTAGATTTGAATACCCTGGTGTTCAGTATATTAGCAGCACCAGAAAAGGCTGTGATGCAGGAAAAGCCAGGATTGTTAAGTGTGGGGTACCTGGGAATTATAGTATGGTGGTACCCAGCAGAAGTGATAGCAAGGCTTAGGAAAGATGGTGGTGCCTAGTTACAAGATGAGTGTTAGTGACTGCATGTTTGTGTCTCCCCAAAATTAATATATTAAAATCCTAACTCTTAATATGATATTAGGAAGCAGAGTGTTTGGGAGGTAATTAGGTCATGGTATTAAGGTGGAGCCCTCATGAATGGGATTAGTGCCCTTATAAGAAGACACATAAGAGAGATGGTCTTTCTCTTCCATGAGAGAACAAACAGAGAAGACAGCCATCTATAAACCACAAAGAGGGCCTTCACCAAGAAGCTGACCATGCTGGCACCCTGATCTCGGAATTCCAGACTTCAGAATTGTGGGAAATAAATGTTTGTTGTTAAGTCACCAAGTTTATAGCATTCTGTTATAGCAACCAGGACAGACTAAGAGTAGATCCCTAGCTTGGTATGAAATTCCCACTGGGGACTCAGAGCAGTACTTTGGGTGTGTGTTTGTTTGTGCGTGTGTGTGTATGTGTGTGCGTGTGTATACCATGCATACTATTGAGTCCATAATATTAGATGGATTTGAGAATCAGAGAAGTATAAACTTTTATTATCAAAGTGATTTGATTTTGGCCTCAGTCTGGGATAGACTAAAAGTGTGGGTTCAAATGTATCGCTTTTTTTTAAAAAAAAAGGACTGTATTTTTTATCACTTTGGTTATTTAGCATAGGATGCTACTGAAACAAAATTTATGAGTCCCATGTCTTAATGGGCCAATAGAGAACATGTGATTAGGAAAGAAATTATTGGATCTACTCTGGATGAGACACTATTATAGATTTGTACACAAACTATTTCATGATACAAGCTACCATTTCCTCATTGAGGACTGGATATAGAAAGAAGGTCTTTATGATAAAGATTATAATGATGATGATGATGACAGCAACTTTTATGAACTAATGTCTCAGGCCTATTCAATTTGTTTTATATACATTGTGCTCTTTAATTTTTACAGCAGTACTATAGAGATTGGCATCACTGTACAATTTGATATTTTACAGTTCCTCATTTACAAACGAGGAAGCTGAAACTCAGGTAGGTTGAGAAACTTGCCCACAATTACACAGCTAGCTGCAGCGTGACTATTCAAATCTAGACCTCCATGACTTTAAAGTCTACTTTCTTCACACTTGCTAAGAAGCTATTGATTTAGTAATGTTATATAGCTAACTATCCCAGGATTCAGAGGTTTTTAATAACATGTATATATATATATATATTTTTTCTCTTATTCTGTAGTCCATGGGTCTGCTAAGAGAGCACTGTTTCAGGCTGTCGGTCAGCAGGGCTAGACTCCAGCTTTTGATTGGGTTCATGTCTGTTCATTTATCTCATTTTGGGTGCATTAGGAGTGTACTTTTGTCATGGCCACCAGCGATAACCCCATCAGATCACACACCTTTTTTTTAATGCTTCTGCTCATGTCATATCCACACACATTACAAAGAAAGCTACAAGTCTAAGCTCAATACTAATGGCGTGAGGAAGCATCCCCATAGTGGGAAGAACTGCAAAATTACATGGCTAAGGGAAAAGATTCATAATTTTGTAATAGGAAAGAATGAAGAATGAAGAACAAGAATCTAATTTACCACAATAGTGTATCAAACCGCTTTCCTGTTGAGAAACAATTTATCACTGCTTCAAAGGAGGCATTCTAACTGTATTATCCCTTGGTGGATAATACATCTTTCTAAATGAAGAACTGCATAACACAAAATATCAGATCTTTATACATGCTTGAAAAGGCTACTGATGACACCAAGTTTTTTAGTCAACTGGAAAGTGCAAATGCACATTTTCTACTTCTATTACTTATATGCATTTCTCTTGGAATAATATAAATTTAAACATTACTGTCTGTGTTCAAGTTGGATCTTTTCATGCTTTCTAGACTTCCATCCCAACCATAATTGCTAAGTCTTTGTACATCTGGATGTTTCTATAATACTGAAATTTATCTATTTAGCTTTTTCTATATGACAGGAAAGCAACTGGTTGATTTCATTAAAATCAGAAAAACAATATGATCCAAGAAATTGTTTGGCCTCATACATAATCAAAAAACACTCTTATTGATTATGTATTTTTTCATTTCATTGGTTATCATGGCTTCATGCAGACAATGTTTTAGTTTATGGAGATTCTGCACACTCAGTCCTGCTTGCATCTATTCTTTTGAAATTTTATAGAAAGTAAATGCTAATAACTGTGAATTATTGTTTATTTGTACCCTGCCAAGTCGAGGTGCATTCATCAACATTCATCTGGACTCTGGGGTTCCTTTCCTGCATAATATTCCAACTGAGTCTCTAAATGTTTGTAGAATCTTCAAATTTAATATAAAAGCATTTTAATGGGGAGTTGTAGCATAGATTCTTTTCTTTATTTTTATTTTTAGCTTTTCAAGGGGTTCTTTTCAAGAGTGCCTCATGGTGGAGCCAGAAGTAGCCACAATAGAAGACAGCTTCTTGCAGAGAGAAAGGTTGGTTTTGACATTTTACTTCTTTAACATTTCCTTCCCATCTTCTATCAAAAGCATCCATCAGGGGTCTGTTAAAGCACATGGGGTATATGCTGTGAAAAACTGGTCACCTTTGATAGCCAATAGCAAAAATGAGTCAAAGGTGACCTTTTCGTCTATTATGTAGCTCAGCTGAGGAACTTGCTTTTTGAACTTTGCCAACTTAGCTTCTTCAGCCTTGGAGTTCTTGCAATAGCCAATATGCGACAGCCCAGCATGCAAGTTAATAACTTCTTATTGTAAAAACCTGTAAAGTTCACTTTTCAAAACACTCCACAGTTAGTGGTGTGCAACATACCTTCAAAAATTCAACAGCAGTTCTAGGGGCCAGGAAGCAGTTCTGCTCATTCTCTTTATACTTGCTGTCAGCCTGTTTAACTATGCTCTGAATGCCAGGCTGTAGGCTAGGGGCTCTATGGAACAGCCTTATGAAGCAGATGGTATTCTTAGACCCATTTCATAGGCGAGGAATCTGCAACATAGAGAAAGCACAGTTGGGTCATGGTCACACAACCATGAAGTGGAAGAATCGAGTCTCTCCGATGCTAAAACATGTTTGTAACCACCACTAGTATCTAACACCTCTCTCATTGTATCTTCTCATTGGGATTGCATCTCCTCATTGGGATTGCATCACACCTGGGCAGTGGCCCAGGAGAAGCTTTAAGTAGATGATTTAATTTAAATATCTTTTACATATGGTTATGTGTGTGTATGTATGTTTCTATATCAAAACCCATTTGACGGAAAATGTTATGATTCCCCAAAATGTCGTTTCAAGGACAAAAGCCTAGAAAAAGCAGGATTGTAGAGTAGAAGATATAATTTATAGAAACCAAGCACTTGAATTAGACCCTAATTTTTTCTTCCTACATGTGTGAACTTTGAAAAATCACCTTACGTTTCTGAGACCCACTTTTCTCATTTGTAACATGTAGATACTTATGGGAGGGGTCAATGAGATAATACATCCTACAATCTGTGTCTAATAATAGTAGGACTCAGCCACTAATAGGTGGCTTTGGTTTCCTGTAATTCCTATGTGTTTTTGTGTGCACATGTATGCATGTGTGTACATAGGAGAAGGGGGGCAGGGGATGTTTATCACATTGTTTTGACAGGTATGTCAATTTGACTTTCATAAGTATTTCATAAAATGTAATTCTGGTGGAGTTGATCAGTAATCCATATTAAGAATAGAAAACCAGTGGAGAAAAATGTTTACAACAATGCTTGATATAATTTTTGAGATACAATTATATAACATACACACTAATGCTTATACTCTTGGCACTGAGAATTCTTATTTTAAGTTCTGGGGTACATGTGCAGGATGCACAGGTTTGTTACATAGGTAAATGTGTGCCATGGTGGTTTGCTGCACTATAAACCCATTACTTAGGTATTAAGCCCAGCATGCATTAGCTATTATTTCTGATGCCCTCCCCACCCCCTCACCCTTTCCCGGCAAGCCCCAGTGTGTTGTTCCCCTCCATGTGCCCATGTGTTCTTATTGTTCAACTTCCACTTATAAGTGAGAACATGCAGTGTTTGTTTTTCTGCTCCTGCATTAGTTTGCTAAGGATAGTGGCTTCCAGCTTCATCCATGTCCCTGCAAAGGACATAATCTCATTCCTTTTTATGGCTGCATAGTATTCCATGGTATATATGTACCACATTTTCTTTATCCATTGATGGGCATTTGGGTTGATTCCATGTCTTTGCTATCATGAATAGTGCTGCAATGAACATACACAGGCACTGAAAATTCTAATATGATTACCTTTTTATAGTAGACTTAAAGACATCATTGTTATAAATTGCTCCCCCCAGCCCTTGGTAGAAGAACAACTCTTTTATATAGAATTTTATACTTGGAAAGAACAATGATTATACTAACTAAAAGTTGTATAGCCTTTTGGCTGGGTGTGGTGGCTCACGCCTGTAATCCCAGCACTTTGGGAGGCCGAGGTGGGTGGATCACCTGAGGTCTGGAGTTCAAGACCAGCCTAGCCAACATGGTGAAACCTCATCTTTACTAAAAATACAGGAAAATTAGCTGGGTGTGATGGCACAGGCCTGTAGTCCCAGCTACTCAGGAGGCTGAGGCAGGAGAATTCTTTGAACCTAGGAGGCAGAGGCTGCAGTGAGCTGAGATCGGACCACTGTACTCCAGCCTGGGACATGGAGCAA
This sequence comes from Hylobates moloch, assembly GCF_009828535.3. NCBI lineage: Eukaryota > Metazoa > Chordata > Mammalia > Primates > Hylobatidae > Hylobates > Hylobates moloch. The sequence goes on from NW_026652284.1 coordinate 62,298,365, forward strand.
GACTCTGTCTCAAAAAACAGAGCAATTATATAGCATTTTTCATATATTTAACCCTGGTAAAGAACATGACTTTTTTTGATATTTTCAAAAGACAAACAAATTCAATTCTTATTTATTTATTTATTTTTGAGACGAAGTCTCACTGTTGCCGAGGCTGGAGTGTAGTGGTGAGATATTGGCTCACTGCAACTTCTGCCTCCTGGATTCAGACGATTCTACTACCTCAGCCTCCTTAGTAACTGGGATTACAGGCACGTGCCACCACACCCAGCTAATTTTTGTGTTTTTAGTAGAGATGGGGTTTTGCCATGTTGGCCAGGTAGGTCTCAAACTCCTGACCTCACGGTTATCTGCCTGCCTCGGCCTCCCAAAGTGCTGGGATTACAGACATGACCCACTGTGCCCAGCCTCAATTTTTATTTAAATGAGAAAACTACATATTATCCAAATGCCTGTAGTTACCCAGAGCTAGCCTAAAATTCTGAAAACTACAAAATAATATTTTTAATTTTGGAAGGCACACGTTATATTGGCATTCCCTATAAACAGTACTCCTTTGTAGTTTCAAAAACTGTAGCTATGTGAATAAAAGTTTCCAGTCCCTTTTTTCTATTGTTCACTTGACTTTTAGAAAGTAGAGTAGTACATTGGGCAATGTAAATTCTATAGACGGCTTATGACTCAAAATCTCACTTTTTGTCATCTAGATTGTTCACTAATCAGTCATGAATGACTGAGAGAATGGAAAAAACAAGGAAACAAAAAAATCTGTAAGATGTCTCTTAGTTTTGGCACTGGGAATCCAGCAGGGATACAACAGGGATAGAGCATGTAGTATAGCCAGACCAATTTTACAGGTTTTCTCCTTTGTTCAATTATAGAACTGACATTAGACCTTCTCTCTGAATAAAGGTAGCTCCATGAATTGTAATGCCAATTGTCTATATTTTTGATTTCTTAATAATGCCAAGGTCTTCATATTAAAACAACAGGAATCAGCATTTAGCTGTGAGTTTAGTTAAGTCTCCTTGTATGCCAAAAAACCTCTTTTCTTAAAATTCCCAAGGCTAATTCATTTGTCAGGATAGGTTATTTAATTTGATGTATTTCTCTGATCTTGACACAACAGAACTTCAAATATCACTAAAAATTCTTAGCACTGGGCAGCCCAGTCGTGATTCAGGATTTAGCTACTTATTCAATTTTTGGCAAGAGTTTCTAACATGCCAGCTGAACAGATTTTTCATTCTCTGTGTTTTTGATCCCATAAAATCAAATTGCCCATACCTGTGTTTTTGATCCCATAATTTCTCCATTCACATTTATCACTGTTCCCTGGCCAGATTTGGGTAAATGTCTGTTGCTGCTGATTCATGGGCACCCGGGCTGGCCTCAGAAAGGACAGAATGAAGTTTCATAGAGCACTTTGGCATGTCTCTCTCCACCATTTCTCATAGACTCTAGGCATAAATAATTTGTTAGGTACAGAATGTGCAGAAGTGTAAAGAGGAGTGGCTGATAAGAAAGTGAGTCAGGAGACATTATTAGGTGTGTGCACAACTGATGGAAGATTTAGGATGCCAAAGAGTTTGGAGGTAACCTAATAGTGGAGAGAGAGTCCTTGAGTATGGGAATAGTGTAATGAAAACTATGTCTTATCAGGAGACCTTGAAGTGGTGTCTTGGTTAAGCTAACATGGGGAAGAAATAGGAGGCAATAACAAGTAATCATAGGATTGACATGTGATAATGAGGTTTTAATGATTGTTTTAAGATTTCCTGCTTAAGCAGAATACAATCAGAAGTAAAAAATGACAATTTTTCCCCCTCAGGTTTTGAACAATTGGAAAGCATAAAGATACACACAGTCTTGAAAAAAACTTAAGGAATGAGTTTAAGGTTCTAATTTTCAACCTTCATTGTTCATCCTAGATTTCTTTATACCATGATTCTGTCTTGACAGTGCATTCCTTACCCTTAACTGAATGATGTAGAAGTAACTGCAGATTTTTGTAATCAAACATTTTTACTAGAAAGAGTTTTAGGTAACTCATAGTAATATCTACCTATCCATCATTTTTCTGTTGATATAAAATTGCTTAATATAATGTAATCTTTATTAAAAAATACAAATTATAAAATTACAAAATGTAAATTTTATCCAATTATACATTTTTCATCATCATCCATTTTCACATGAATTCAGCAAATATCTGTCCTCTTACAAACTTGTAAGTAACATTTATAAAGCATTTTAGGATACTTTGAAAGACAGATCACTGTGGGTTTTGATCTGGCACTTCTGAGTTTCCTATAGAGCCCACTACTTCGAGGTTCTCACTGGTAATATTAGATAAGACAATGATAGCCACATAAACCACCTAATTTGTACCTAGGAATTGACATAGATGAGAAAACTGACTAAAAAATAAGAAGGAGAGTGTTATGGCACGTGGTGGTATTTTTCTGTAGTTCTTGTTAAGCTCAGACATACATTCATTAAAGGGAAATGATAAAGCCCAGGCTACTATTATTATTTCATATCAACTCTCTGGCTCTGAGCCAATATGTTGTTCACTAACCAAATTTGCTATTCTGACCTGAAGTATGCTGTTGTGTAAAATATGCACTGGATTTTGCAAATTAATACATTAAAACCCCTATAAATTATCTCAACAATTTTCATATTGATTAATATCTTGAAATCAATTTTTGAAATATCGAATTAAACAAAAATATATTATTAAAATTATTCTATTTATTTTTTATGTAGTTACTAGAAAAAAATCTAAAATTAAACATGCGGCTCACTTACTTTATTTTTTTTTTTTTGGAGACGGAGTCTCGCTCTGTGGCCCAGGCTGGAGTGCAGTGGCGTGATCTCGGCTCACTGCAAGCAGCTCACTTATTTTTATAAGACAGTACTGTTCTAGATTAAATGTTCTTCCAAATAGTTACACAGATGAGTAGGCTTATGAAAATTCTATTTGCCGGAATTCCTTTGGCTCTGTTCTCAGTAAAATGCCATATTTGTTGGGGCCACATCTGTCCTCCCACACTCCTACCCTAGTGATCCCCCATATCATTATATAAGAGAGCAAAAGCATCTGCTTGATGTAAATATAAATGTGTACTTCTATGAACACCAAACAGAGAAACACCACAGGGAGGAGAGGCAGCTGTTCCTACGTTTTAAAAACACTTACTGATTTATTTTTAATTGGCTTGTGATTGCTCTGTCTTGCCAGATCTGTCTCAGCTCAATGCATTTGAGGTCTGTGATAATCCTTGAGGATGATTCAGTCTGCTAGGGGCCATCACATTTCAGTGAACTCTGTGAATCTTGGGCAAGTTACACCAATCTATATTATCTTGGCAATAAAAAACCTTAGGCCTTAGAGAAAAGACTCTTCTTCTTTCTTTCATCTTCTTCTTCTTTTTTTTTTGACACAAAATGTTTCTCTATTGCCTTCATCTAATGAGATAAATGTTTGGAAGAGTCAATGCTTTTCCTAGGATCAGCCACTCATCTACTCAGCCTCTTCTGACTGTGGCAGCACATACAGGTGCCCATGAGAAGGTTGGCCTGATCTCGGTAATATCAGTCTTAAAGGAGGAGGAAAGAATTTTCTTATTGAATATCTGCTATGCACTAGACACTAAAGGCTGTTACAGATGTACTCTCAATTAATTCTTACTCCAAACTCATAAGAATTTTTTTAAAAAATTTCAATTTTACAGCAAAAAAGGCTAAAATTTAGACACAATGAAGACTAGATTTAAAATCAGCTCCCTTTGAGTCTATGCATAATTTTTCATGTTGTGTTTTCCTGAATGCATATCCTGTTTCATTAATTACTAAACATCAGTACATTTACTAATATTCCTTTTTTGGTTGATGTACTATTTTTATTTCTTCTCCAATTATAGTTAGAATGAAAAAAAATCTGATTTTTTTTTTACCTTATACAGCATCACATTGACTTTTTAAGCAACCTTTCTTGTAACTTACTCATAGTTTCTAAAATGTGTACTCCACAGATTGAGTTTTAATCATGTTGAACAACTTCTGGTCATAAGTAAACTATTACTTCTCCAAAAATAATGGCTAACAAGTATATATGGATTTTACTACATTCCAGGAACAGCTTTCAATATTTGACATATAACTTCTCATTTAATTATTTACCAAATCTAATGATGTAGGTACTATTACACCATTTTACAAATAAAAAACTGCAGCAATAGAAATTTATGATGACTAAGTGAAGGGCCTGTATCAAGTCAGATGACCTGCTTCCAAAGTCTACATGTTTAAACTCCTATATTATTCTTCCTCTTCTTAATTAATTGGTTACCAATTCTTTATTGTTCTCTCTTCAGAGATATATAAATTTAATGCCAGCCTCCATTTCCCAGGAAGAATAATAGGACCTATCAGAGAAACACTGTGGAAGATGAACTGAATTTAAGTAGTGAAGTTTTGAAACACTGACAAATCTTTAAATTATCCTTAGTGCTTTGAGTCTTCTGCATCTGTAGTTTGTAAATTATATACAGTAGATCTTTTATTATAAGAATTCAATAAGAATTCAAATTCAATTCAAATTTACTTAGTCTTGACTAAAACTAATGGTAAAACAATGGAGGAATTTTGGGGCATTGCTACTAGTTGGCATTTGCATCTTTTTCTAGGTCTCCGATCTTTCAGATCAAAAGGAACAACAATGTAGTATTGGAAAGACAGAATCAATGGGTCAGGTCCTTGCCAATCTTGAACTCACCAGTGACAGTGGTGTGACAAGAGACTCATCTAAACCATTAAGATCTTTGGGTCTTAAAGTTGAAAAGACCCATTATCTTAAGTGAAACAACTCAGAAACATAAAATCAAATTTTTCATGTTCCCACTTACAATTGGGAGCTAAATAATGAGTACAAACGGGCAATGGACATAGAGTGTGGAATAATAGTCATTGAAGACAAGGAAAGGTGGGAAGGTGGGAGTGGGGAGAAGGATGAAAAATTAGTTAATGGGTATAATGTACACTATTCGGGTGATGGCCACAATAAAAGCCCATACTTCACTACTGTGCAATATATTCATGTAACAAAACTGTACTTGTACCCCTTAAATATATACAAATTAAAAAAAGAGAAAAAGAAGAGACCCAAAGAGAAAGAAAATGGCAGTATATTCTGAGTGTAGATAGGATATGGGGGCTTCAATAAGAAAATCAGGCAAGATGAATTATTTTTTTATAGACATTTTCTGGTATCATATTTGCAGAGATATGTAACATAACATTCATTCAAAAGACTAGTTCCGCTTACTTTGAATTAGTCCTTCTACATATTCTAATTCTTTTGATACAGTCAATATTCAAAACGTGTATCAGATCAGCTGCATCTTTCAGTAGAAATTTGCTTTTACCTTCATAACATGTAACTCAAAGTTTATTAGAGGCTTTCGTTGATATTAAGAATTTTGTTTTGAAAACATACAGTAAATTGCATAAAAATGATCTTAAATTTTTCTGATCTAATTCTGGAAATAAGTTCCTGTGTATTTTTCCTATTGTTCTGAGAATATGTGGAAAATGATGCAGAATTTAATGGATGAAAGGATTTAGTGTATAGTTTGTTTCCTTGATATTTTTGTGCTTGGAAATCTCTTAGCGTTACAGCTATTTCTGATTTTGAAATGGGATGTATACAATTTTAATTCAAATGTAATTCTCTCTGTTGACTTGTTACGTGAGTGTGTTCTTGAAGGTTGTAAAGGCAAGACACCTTAAAGTATATATTGCTCTGAAATTTGTTTGTTATATTGAGAATAAAGATCTATGTAGGCTTCTGTATTGGTCAGAGAATGAAAGGTTTACTTACCAGGTAAATTTCTCCGATGATTCAAGCTATCCTTCAGGTTTTGTAGCATTTATCCTTCTTTTTCCCTGTTCCTGGGGTTCTGGTTCTTGTTTCAGCTTATCTCTTTTATTCAGTATCAATCCCATATAAGCACATTTGGGAGTGTCTGTATTACCAGGTAGCCATACTCTCTCCACTTTTCTGTACCAAGATCACAGAACAAGGAACTAGCTGAAAATTGTAAGAAAGCATTGTTACTGTAAAACGTGCTATACTATTATTCTGTTAAATTCTAAAGCTTTCAAATGTTAGCCCACACAAGGAAATACATAAACAAAACTTAGTAGTAAAATGATTGCATTCTGTCTCTTTTCTTTCCTCTTGAAGACTTCCATGTCACTTTTTTTGTTTAAAATCTTCCAATCTCTGCCCACTGCACCTTGAATTAATCTAATCCTTTGAGATGACCTCCAATGTTCCATCTGGCCCCGTAGACCTCATCTCCGCGATCCCCCATCACTCACTGGGCTCCACTACACTGATTCCTCTTCTATTCCTTAAACATGCTGAGCTCTTTTCTGACTCGGGGTCTTGGTATTTGTTATTCCCTCGAGCCAAAATATCTTCTCTCAGATTTTCTCCCCATTCAGGTTTTAGCTCAAATATTACTTTCTCAGAGAAGCTTTAATTCTCCACTCACCTTAAAATGATTGCCATCTCCACCCTAGGTCACCTTACCCATTTAAAATTATATTTTTTATTTATTCCCTTCTCTGCACTCTTCTCTCTATACTGTATTTTAAGTTCCATGATATCAAGGATCTTGTAATTTATGTTAATCCTTGTATTTCCAACTTTGAGAATTCTTCCTAGCATATAGTAAGTGTTGAATAAATACTTGAGTGGATGAATGGCTAAAGTAGTCACAATACAACTTATGCTTTACGTAGTGGTACTTGAATCAGCTTTGCATTTGGGCATGATTAGTGCAAAGGTTATAAAATAGCTTTCACCAAAGGAGACAAAATGAGAAAAATGGCTTTTGAAAGGACTGTATTTATTATGTGACTGAGGAGCTGACAACAGTCTTCTTGATGAAATAAAAATTCACAAAACAGTTCAAAGGGCAAAAAGGAAATTTAATATAAATTGTGTGGTAACACCTCTGAAAATTAGAGATGAAGTAAAATTAGACTAATTGCATGCAGAAGTTTCTTTGTTTGACTATAATTATTATTTGGAATCACCTATGCCCTGAATCCATCTTACTAGATTTCAGGAAGAGAAAGACAATTACTTAGGCACAAATGCATTTTGTTCCTTTCTTACTGCAGAGCTCCAGTGCTTTTGGTTTGATAAATTGCCTAAACTACCTGGCTGGCTTGAAGGGAAAGTTATGTTTTTACATTTATATTAAACAAAAATCTCATGCTTTAAAAATAAATCATCACATCTGATGGTATTGCCTCTCTTTCATTTGTTTGCTATCAAGTGTGAGTTAAAGGTTACGTGCAGAACAATCTCAGGGGTGCAATTTACGCCTCCAGGTAGCAGTAAAACCCTGTAACCAATAACCATCACAAACGGAGGAGCTGTCAGAGACCAAATTCATTGCTTCCATTCCCGAAGTCCTTTTGTTTTTAGGAGACACTGAAATATGTTCTCTTTTCTTAGCTCATGAGAATGTCTAAGATGTCCTTTGACCTGTCTTTTGGTACCATATGATAAATAGAGAAAAAACAACCTGCCTCCTTAAAATCACATTTTGGAGGAAAGGGAGTGGGCACATAGAAATTATACTGAATGACAATAACCGTATTGTCATAGATCTTTTAAAATTTGGTGCAGAACTTTAAATAAGACCATGGAAGATTCAGCATAATTTTTGGTGGGCAATGTTTTCTCACTACAAATCTTCCTTGGGGAAAAAAAATATATATATATATATATATAAACTGTGGTATATGTTAGGTTTGTCTTCAGCTTGCCTAACATGCTATCATACCTGGCTGGGTGCTAATGTCTTCCAGGACCTTGAAGTTCACGATGGACTTTCCCTAGGTTGTTCTTCAATGGTTTACTTTGTCTAGTCTTTCTAAATGACTACAACAATAAATGTCCAGCTGTGTGATTTTTAAGAGCTTTCTTGGTTTTTCTGGACCCAAATACTCTCCTTTGCAGGACGTTGCTACTAAAGACATTATCCCAGATCTTTCCCAGCTCTAAAATGAAATGGCAAAGTAATTAATGCCGTTCTCCTTAAGGGCAGCTGTTTCCGATAAGATTTGAGTAATATTAATTCATGTAACCTATATTTTTCAGTCAGAAAGAAGGAGATTAACTGTGTTTTGTTAATTTTTATAAGCAATCTTTACTAAATGAAAGAAGGCATTCAGGATGAAAACATTATAAATGCAGCAAGGATTCTTTCTTTCACACAGTCGGCATTTCAATATGGCAAACAGCAGTGGGGGTGGGGGCCAATGAGGGAGGCATCAGATTCTATTAATTGAGGAGGTGAGGTAATCCCTGGGAAAGAACAGGCCCTGAAGGAAAGTGTCAGGGAAATAAATTTTTCCAAGAACAAAACCTTTGGCATTAGAGGAAATAACTTATTCTGAAGACAGTGTATCAGTTTTCATTTGTTCCCATTCCTGATCCATGGACATATCCCTGTGTGTTAAGAATAAAACATACAGTAATGAAAAATAGACTTGTTCAGCTACTCAGGAGGCTGAGGTGGGAAGATTGCTGGGGCCCAGGAGTTCAAGGCTGCAGTGAGCTATGATTGCATCACTGCACTCCAACCTGGGCAACAGAGTAAGATACAGCTCATAAAGTGGTAATAGATTTATCTGACTAAAATATATAAACTGTTGGGATATAAAGCATCCCACCTTGACCCCCACCACTAAAATATAACAAAAAGTCTGATATTATTTGATCTATTACCATAGTAATAGACTTTGAGGACACCATATATTGGTCCTGCTTTCTAGCATGCAATGGTAGAGCACCATTAACAACCAGTGGGAGTTAATTTCTTCTTGAGAATATGTAAAATATCTTCTGGGAATTCCTCAAACACTTGAGGGTGACTGAGGGAAACTTCACAGGGCTGAAGTTCAGCCTTGGTGAGTGTTTCTGAGCCAGTAAAATTGCAGTTTTTGTTGTTGTTTTTTTACAATTCATCAGACCCGATTAGAACATTGTGAAAGCTCAGGCAACTAATATATACATGAATCCTACTTGCCAAAAACCTGGAGCAGTGAATTTAATGCAATGAGATATGTTTGTTCAGAGCTTAGCAATAGATACTCAGATGTCTGAAGAAAAAAATTTAGATTTACATCATTTAAATACTAAATTTTTGGGCCGCAGAAATTGATGCTGTGTCATTTTTGCAGTAATTGTATAAACCACTGCCTAGAGTGATATGGCATCTAAAATATCTGAAGATCACTTATAAAAGATACATTAGAACAGATGGCCATGAGGAGAGCCAATTGGACAGAATAATAAACAATACAAATTAAGAAATTCATAGTTAATTAAAGAAGATAAGGAGTACTTAAAAGGGACATAAAGACCTAGGGACCTTCTCAGACAAAGAATTAACATGTTGGTGCTATGCCATGCTCTCCTCTTCTTGTGCAGCTAATGAAAGGACAGTGATGTGCAGAACAGATGAAAACACTTCATTAGAATGCTATCTTCAATAACCCAAATCCCTTGGCTCAACGTACAGGGACAGAATGTCATAAATTCTTGGGTAATTTGGTGTGGGTATTCCTCTCTTTTATTCTGCTATATGCATTCGGATCCCATTAACTTTTAAAAGGACTTTCATGCACAGACGATAATAGGCACATTTAGTGGGCACAATGACTTAGTGTACTTTATAGTCTTCAACTCTGGGAAGCACTGCTTTATAGAATGTTAATTCTCAAGGGCCTTGCCCTTAGCAGGTGCTCTTCAATCAATATTTGTAGAATGAATAAAGAAGATTGTTCAGGGAGAAAAATAAACCATTTTCCTTTAGATTTAAAAGTATTTTACACTTTTATTTAAAGGGTCATCTGCTAAATCTTATCCATTTTTCAAGATCCACTTCAAATTACCATGTATGTTCATCATCTGTTCATTCATTTATTTATTCATTCAACAGTCAACATTTATTGAACACCTACAGGATACTAGCCATTTTCTTATATACCAATTAATAAAACATGGTTTTTATTTTTGATGGATTCACTGTCTAAAGGGACAACAAAATATGTAAAAAATTTACATAGTACAATGAGAGAAATGCTATAATAAAAATACGTACAAATTCTAGGTGAGCACGAAAGGAGAAATTCTGTTTTTGCTCAATGGGGGTAAAAGCGAAAAAAGTTTCGTGAAAGGAGTCAGAAAAGATAACTTCCAAACTGAATTTAAGATGAGGCTTTGGTAACTCCAGCCTGCAGGCCAGATCTGACTCTTGTCTGTTTTGCTGTAACAATACAGCCATGCCCATTTATTCACCACAATGTCTATGGCTGCTTTCACGCTACAACACAGCAGAGGAGTTGAGCAGTTGTGACAGTGACAGTATGGCTGGTGAGGCAGAAAATACTTTGGTTCTTTACTTAATTGCTGAAGTCTTATAATAAACTTTAACAGTTAAAGAGTTGTTTATTATGGGTGAACAAAGAAAGTGGCTTGTTGAAATGGAATCTGCTCCTGGTGAAGATGCTTGAACATTGTTAAAACCACAACAAGGGATTTAGAATATTCCGTAAACTTAATTGATATAGCATTGGCAGGGTTTGAGAGGATGGACTCCAATTTTGAAAGAAGTTTTACTGAAGGTAAAGTGCTATCAAACAGCATCACATGCTACAGAGAAATCTTTTGTGAAAGGAAAAGTCAACTGTTGTGACAAACTTTATTGTTACCTTAAGAAATTGCCACAGCCACCCTAACCTTCAGCAACCACCACCCTGATCAATCAGATGCCATCAGCGTGGAGGAGAGACCCCCCATTAGCAAGATTACAACTTGCTGAGGGCTCAGATGATTGTTAGCACTTTTTTTAACAATAAAGTATTTTTAAGGAGTATAAATTATTTTTTTATTTGACATAATGTTATTGCCTACTTAATGTAGTAAAATATAGTGCAAACATGACTTTTATATGCATTGAGAAACCAAAAAAACTGTATGTGACTTGCTTTATTGAAATATTCACTTTATTGTGGTGATCTGGAACTGAACCTGCAATATCTCCAAGATGTCTGTAATTACTGATCTTTTTTTTTTTTTTTTGAGACAGTCTTGCTCTTATTGCCCAGGCTGGAGTGCAATGGCATGAACTTGGCTCACTGCAACCTCCACCTCCTGGGTTCAAGGGATTCTCCTGCCTCAGCCTCCTGAGTAGGTGGGATTACAGGCATGCCCGGCTAATTTTGTATTGTTAGTAGAGACAGGGTTTCTCCATGTTGGTCAGGCTTGTCTTGAACTCCCAACCTCAGGTGACCCACCTGCCTCGGCCTCCCAGAGTACTGGGATTACAGGCATGAACCACTGCACCCGGCCTGTAATTATTGATCTTTAAGGGCTTACTACTGCCATTTTGTTCATTGTTTTCTGTCTGTTTTCTAGAAGGTTTATTCCTTTCTTCCTCTGTTGCTGTTTTCCTTTGTGATTGGGTAATTTTTCTCTAGTGGTAGGCTTTGAGTCCCTAATTTTCATTTTTTGTGCGTCTACTATGGATGTTTGCTTTGTGGTTACCATGAGGCTTATATAAAACATCTTACAGTTACAACAAGTTCTTTCAAATTGCTAACAACTTATGCAAGTTTTAAGTGTGTTTGCTAGTATTTTAAATCTATCTTCTGTGAGATATGTGTTAAATCATTTTGCAAATGAAAGTCACTATATAATTTTAGACATTATGATATCTAATTTTAAATAAAATCTAAGTTTCTCTATCTACCTCTCTCATTTATAGAGCTAGAAATAAGAAGGGTAGGGGCCAAAGTTTACTTGTGATAAGACGGTTCTCTCTATAGTCATGGTGCAAAATAAGAAGCATCCTTAAAATTCTTTCTCCCCTAAGTTTCGTGTGTAACTCAGGATAAAAAATGAAGTAAGATGTTCTCTTTCTTTGCACTTACAGAAATGCCTTGATCTTTAGACTTTAAAGTCACACTTAGTTCTGGATAAATATGACCTTAAATTATTGACCTCTATTATATAAGGCAACAATACTCATTTAAGTTCACCATTGACCATTCAATAGACTTTGGAAAGACACCAGTGACCTACTCTTAAAAGGTATAATATCCACTCCATTATCAAATATGCATTTACCTTTCTACTCTCCTCAATCTCTCGCATTATTGGTGAGTGAATATGATGAGAATAAAATGGTGATGAAAAGTGTTTTTGCTTAAGTTAACTTCTCTAAACAAGAGAAAATTATAAGTTTTCAAGTTGAGACAGAACCCATCTATTTATCTGTTTAAATTGCAATTCATATGAAATATGAAAAGACCCTTGAGGACTTTGAGTAAAAGCTATCTTTGCATAATGTGATTTCTTATGATTTTTTCATTAACTCTGTCCCCTAACATTTAAGAATGTTTCTTTTAGAAAGAGTAGAATTTTGAAACATTGAATATTACTGTGAGAATCTGTTTGTATCAACTGATTTCTAATATTGTACCTTGAATACAGACAGGATATAAATCTCCACTACTGAAATAAATGAATGGCATGCTATTAAATATGACAGATTTTTAGAGATGGAATTCTGGTAAGTTTTCGGCCATGTTTTATGAGATGATTCACTGACATGGGTAATAACCGAAAGCCTGAGGGGTAATAATGTATTTGACCCCCCCACCCCCACACCCTACAAGCCTATACAGGCAAGCAGTGACTGAGCTTTAAGTGATAGTGGACATAGTGTTTTCCTGCTAGGGCTCCTGGCATATTTCATACTGGATAATACATAAACCCGTTCTTGCCTTCATGCAACTAGAATCTAGCCATGAAGAGCAAAATATGCAGGTTAAAAATAATTGATCAGAATATGACTCAGTATTACTAAAACTATCAAGTAGAAGTGCAAACATTGATTTTGGTGAAAACAGACATAGTTATTATAAGTATTCCATGTGACTTTTGTTTCAGAGGATCATGTTTATGATGGATTAGATGTTGCAACAAGCAGCATTGGCTTGATCTTGAAGACCACATACCTGATTAATTGATACTGATTTATAAAGGACCAATATCATATAGTGAGGATGACTTTTCATTGTATTGAAATATGAAGTATTTCAAAGCAAAATATAATTGTGGAAATAATCTTGCCAATTATTGGCAAAAAGGATCAGAATGTAATATCTAGGATAAATATCAAATTAAATGACTAACGTTAAAGATTGAAAACAGATTGCATTGTTAGTTGTCTATGTATAAAATAACATGGAGAGCAAAAAAAGATAGTTCATTGGGAATGACAAGTGTGACAGTGCTATAAAAAGAAGCAGTTGGGATCTGTTCTGTAACCACCGTATTACTTCGTTTCCACACTATTGTAAAGAAATACCCGAGACTGGGTAATTTATAAAGGAAAGTGGTTTAATTAACTCACAGTTCTGCATGGCTGGAGAGGCCTTAGGAAACTGACAATCATGGCAGAAGGGGAAGCAAACACATCCTTCTTTACAAGGTGGCAGCAGAGAGAAGTGCAAAGTGAAAGGGAAGAGCCCCTTATAAAACCATCAGATCTCATGAGAGCTCACTTGCTATCATGAGAATAGCATGTGGGAACCACTCCCATGATCTAATCACCTGCCACAAGGTCCATCCCTCTATACATGGGGATTGCAATTTGGATCACAATTCAAAATGAAATTTGGGTGGGGACACAAAGCCTAAGGATATCAACCACTATACTAGGACCTTCCTTAAACTGGAGATAGTTCTTAAATCAGAGGTGGATGGAATGTTAAGGCAGTTATTTCATAAATGATGACTGTTTAATGAATAAAGGGAATCTGAAAGGTCACCAAGACTAGTTTGCGAAAAGCAGAAATTTTAAAGCACTTCTAGAAGAAAGGTCCTATCTTCTTTGCTTGTTTTGGGACTTTTAAAAATATTTGGGAATATATAAATTACAGACAATAAAGTATTTTCAATATTTTATATGTATTTGAAAGAAACAAATGAGTATGCTAATGAAAATGCAATGGACTGAATGTTTACATCCCCTAAAATTTCATATGTTGAAATACTCACCTTCAAGCTGATAGTGTTAGGAGGTGGGGCCTTTGGAAAGTGATTAGGTCACGAGAGCAGAGCCCTCACAAATGAAATTAGTACTCTTATAAAAGAGACCCCAGAGAGCTCGTTTACTCCCTCTGCCGTGTGAGGACACAGTGAAAAAATGGCATCTATGAACTAGAGAATAAACCCTCACTAGACACTGAATCTGTGAGAGCCTTGGTTTTGGACTTCTCAGCCTCCAGAACTGGGAGACATAAATTTCCATTGTTGATAAGCTACCCATTTTGTGGGATATTCTTTTTTATTGCAGCCCAAATGGACTAACAACAACTATGATAACTTTTGACAGTATACATTGTTTTGACTCAGTGGCAATCTTTAATAATTTCTTGCCTAGCAGCTAAGCATATTAAAAACAGTGATTTCTTATAATTGTGTGTTCTTTGAGATTTGTAGCACAGACTCTAAAGACTGTTTACTAGGTATAGAGGTGGTATCCAATAAATACTTGTTGGCAGGCTGATTCATTAAAAAAGAAATTATAGAATGCCTTTTTAGCATTGTTATTATTCCATTAACTTGTGTTATTGTATTTGGAAGTAATAAAATGGCATGTCTTTTATACTTTAAAATTAATATTTTTTCTCATTAATTCATGTGGGCTTTCTCCACATTTGATTAGAATCAATACAGTTTTCCTCTATGCTTGGGAAAGAAGCAATATGAACACAATTTAGAAAATCATAATATTTAAGATAGCTCTAATATGATTTTTGCTTTTTGTTTCTGCTTGAGAATAGACTACACAGACCTTGTGGATCCGTGCAAACTATTCCTTTTAATCATACTTTAATTATTGATTCATTTAGTCAGTTATCCGTTATTTAGTAGGCATTTCTATGTGCCAGGCATGCAATAAACACGAAGTTCTTTAAGTAATAAGTGAGTGCAAAACTACTACAGAAAAATTTGTGCCCTCCAGAACATGGATCAGGTGTTTTGAGAGAATCAAAACTATAGGGAGGAGTCTCCAGTGTGACCTGGGAGCAAGAGGTAAACAAAATTGTCAAGGTAGGAGCTGATGGGCCTGAAGTTGACTTCTGGAAGCTTGATCCCTTTCTACATTTTTGTCATCACACCTAGCAGTGAGGTCTTCACACACAATTTCTTTTGCCTGGAGTTCTCATTTTCCCTCTTTTTCCAAATTCCCTATTATGATTAAGGTCTCAATTTAAGTTTCACACCTTCTGGGAAGCCTTCCTTGAACCTCTAGCCTTACCTAAACTGAATTAGGTCCTTCTGATATATGAGAATGCCACCCTTTGTTTCCTTTGTCATTTCAATTTTACTAGAATTATCTCATTTCTAAATACTTGTTTGATTACTCTTTTTCCTCCTTTCTAAAAAGACTCTATTGGTCAGGATAGGCAGTTTATTAATTCTGAAATTTCAAGTACTTAAAAAAACAAAGGTTTGTTTATTGTTCATGCTTTGTTTTTAGTGCAGGTCAGCCGCAGATTCAGCATTACATGATTATTCAGGGACTTAGGATAATTCAGACAGGCTCCATTATAAAGAACAAGTGTTTTCTTTTTTTCTTTCCTTTGTGTGTGGGTTTTCTTTCCTTTTTTTTTTCTCTTTCTTTTCTTGGTCAGGAGTAGAGAGACTGGAAAAATCACCTGAGGGCTTCCCACTGTTCTTTGGCTAGAACTAGCCACATAGTCCTCCTTAATTGGAATGGGATTGAGAAATACAGTTTTCCATGTGCCCCTAAGGGAAGAGAACTTGCCATTGGTGAACAAAGGTAATCACCTTTGAACTGAAAACATTAGAAGAAACAATGGTAAGAGGGAAATAAAGCCCCAAATTATTGTCAAAATTGAAAAAGCACTTTTAGCTCTTCCAATTAGCTTTGGTCTAATTATACCACACAACTGCTAAAAAGATTTGCCACTGGGATTGCTAATCAATTTTCAGTGATTATTGAATAATTGTGCAGAGTGGAAGAAGGTTAAGAAAAGTTGAGAGGAGAAGGTATAATCCATTTTCTAAACATTTATAGAAAGTGGATTTCTGCAGATGAAAAATCAGTGGAGTATTGGATGGATTGTTCATGAAAAGTTGTGGAAAGTATAGTCCACAGACAGATGCTTATCTGTAGACTCTTTATTACTGCTCCATGTGATAAAATAAGAAAGACAGAGTAAGCATTTAGAAATTTTGTAGACATTTTGTTAGAGAATTTTATGACTATTGAATTTAATAATAATTTGAAATGATGTTTTAAAAATTAAAATAATTAAAAATGCACTGCATTCTGTATGTCTTTGGGTTTTTTGTTCTATTTTTATAACAATCATTTTATTTTATGAAAATTTAATTCTTGATAGCTTGAAAATTACAAAGAACAAAACTTGTTCATTACCAGATTGTGAAGCACTGATTTGAGCATTTACTGAAGAAAATGAAAAAAAAAAAAGTGATCACTGGGAATTAGCATGGGTTGATATTAAGAGAACAACTAATATCAGACTACATTTATTTTTCTTTTTAACAACTAATCTAGAAATACCAGGAAAACATAGTGTATCTAGTGTACAGACAATTTTTCCACTTTACGGTGGTGTGAAAGTGATGCATATTCAGTAGAAACCATACTTCAAGTGCTCATGCAACCATTCTGTTTTTTCTCTTTTTAGTATAGTAGTCAAATTGCATGAGATAGTCAACACTTTATTATAAATGGTCTTTGTGTTAGATAACTTTTGCCCAACTGTAGGCTAATGAAAGTTTTCTGAGCATGTTAAAGACAGGTTAGGCAAAACAATTTTCAGTAGATTAGGTGTATTAAATGCACTTTTGACTTAATGATATCTTCGGTTTATTATGAGTTTATTGAGATGTCATTCCATCAAAGGTCAAGGAGCATCTCTATATGGATTTTGGCACATGATAAGTTCCCTCACAATATGTTTTTTGGAAAAGGTGTTAAACTATGGGCTAAGTGCTGGCCTTATTAAGTAGATTATTGATTAAATAATTATGTCCAAAGATCTGGTTTATGAGTCAGTGAATACTGCTCCAGTTACTACTCCGTTATTTCCTGTACACTCTATCTCACCTTTGGTGGCTGAGTCCTAGCTCCTTCCTACATTTGCCGTTCTCACTTTTCTGGTGGCACCTTTGCACCAGTTCTGAGATGCAGAGAACAGGAATAATTAAATAAAACTATTTTAAAATAATTTACAGAAAAAAAAGGGAAGACATGTATGTAAAATGTGCGATAAGACATTTATATTTCAATTGCCAGAGTTAAATGTGTAATATGGCTATCAATGAAAGTAATATTAGACTGGACTATTAGGAGATTTATTGACTTACCTATCAATCAATCTATATTTCACTCTTCTGGATTTGAGTCCATTTACTACCTAAATATTTTAAGAAATAACATTAAACTGTTGAAACATGTTCAATAAATTTTATTATATACTTTAGTATTAAAAAAGACAGGTCTAAAATTTGTTTTTGAACCATCTAGTGGTGAGAACAAAGACAGAAATAAGAATCATGGATAAAATAAAAGTAAAGCTGTTTTCCAGGAAAAGTAAAACTTTTTCCTGAAAGTCATACTTTCTATGTTCTTATAGAAAAGGAATTGTGTGATGTCATCAATGTCCACTAATAAACATGTAAAATCAATACAATGCTGAGTATATATATATATATATATATATATATATTTTTTTTTTTTTTTCTTTAGCTTTCTGGTGATATAATGAAGCACATCTGGCTGGGCACGGTGCTTACACCTGTAATCCTAGCACTTTTGAAGGCTGAGGTGGGTAGATCACTTGAGGTTAGGAGTTTGAGACCAGCCTGGCCAACATGGCGAAACTCTGTCTCTACTAAAAATATAAAAATTAGCTGAGTGATATGTGCCTATAGTCCCAGCTACTCAGGAGGCTGAAGCAGGAGAATCGCTTGAACCCAGCAGGCAGAGGTTGCAGTGATCTGAGATTGCCCCACTGTACTCCAGCTTGGGTGACAAACTGAGACTCTGTCTCTAAAAAAAAAAAGATGAAGCAATCTAAAATAAGTTCTCAATTTTTAGGTGGCACAAGGATTACTTAGGGAGAGCCTGACTCAGCAGATAAAGGGTGGGGTTCAGGAACCTGTGTCATTCAAAAGCCCCTAGTTCATTCTGGTGCTCATGGACTATAGATTAAAATTTGAGAAATATTGATTTAGAGGAGTAATTGGCAGTTTTCCATATATGTGACTCATCACAATTGAAGCTTATGTAAGAATAGCTAGTATTTATGATTCTGCTATTTGCCAAAAATCTGGATTGCAGAAATTAAACTTTGCTAATTCAAGTGGCAACCATGTAATTTGACCTTAAATGCTTCCTGTTAAATGTACTTTTTAAAAAAGAAAATTTAGTTTTGTCATTCAATGTATTTATTATCCTGGCTCTTTGCTATCAATAAATATGCTGAATATAGGATATGATTTGTTCTTATGAAATTGAAAGAGGCCACACGAAAAAATTCCCACAAAAAGCACTGATATGAATTGCCTGTGGAGTTCCACAGAGAATAGAAAAAATTATTTAAAATATTATTTTAAAAGTCAAGTTAACAAATACCTCCTACTTAGCCATTTTAAAATTAATATACTAATTAGTTTTAAGCTTTATTTTGGTTGACTTGGAATATTTAGTGTTCTTTTATTTATTCTGTAACCTGGTTATATTGTCCAAGATATAAATGAGCTAGTGTCTTTTTAAAACTGTGGTTCAAAGTAATGTGTTTGATAATATAAAAAGGAGTCATGTGTTTTGAAGATTTTAGGTCCTTTAACATATCTAGCAATACTTGGTAGGTGATGGGTACTAAATTTCTTAGAATTTGTGTTATTGATCCCCTGAGATGTTTGAACCATCCTCAAAAGAAAATATCAGTCACCTTCTTACAACTCAGGCAGTATTAAGAATCAGAGAATAAGATGAAAAGAGTGTGGTTTGTGCTAAAGGAACTCTTTTGAAAGAAATTCTGAAAAGAGTTATACAAAAGAATGAATGTTTCCTAGACAGCATAACTTCTTTCAATTTTTATATAAATATGAAGCCAAATAATCCTAAATCTAAGTTAAGTGTTTAAGCCTCCTGCATGTGGATCTATTAACTACGTGTTTTCTAAAAGTTGCTCTATGTTCTCAAACACATTAGGCATGGCACACTAGAATTAATCTCTTGATCAGGGGACAATCTTTTTCTTAAGATAAATGTGCTGCCTAATTATGTTGGTTCTTGAAGCGTGACAAATTTTGACATGGGATCTAAAATAAAAACAGTGTTTTGGCCAGGTGCAGTGGATCACGCCTGTAATTCTAGCACTTTGGGAGGCTGAGTCAGGAAGATTGCCTGAGCCTAGGAATTCCAGACCAGACTGGGCAACATGGCAAGAACCTAATTGAAAAAAATTAGTCATATGTGGTGGTATGCGCCTATAGTCTTGTCTACTTGAGAGGCCGATGTGGGAGGACCACATGAGCCTGAGAGCTCAAGGCTGCAAGTGAGCTCTGTTCACACCACTGCACTCCAGCCTGGGCGGCAAAGCGAAACCCTGTCTCCAAAAAAAAAAAAAAAAAAAATCGTGTTCATGAAGATAGAGAATGATAGTTATTATGCACGGTGTCAGGCCTCTGACCCCAAGCCTGCAAGTATTCATCCAGATGGCCTGAAGCAAGTGAAGAATCATAAAAGAAGTGAAAATGGCTAGTTCCTGCCTTAACTGATGACATTACCTTGTGAAATTCCTTCTCCTGGCTTATCCTGGCTCAAAAACTCCCCCACTGAGCACCTTGTGACCCCCACCCCTGCCAGCCAGAGAACAACCCCCTTTGATTGTAATTTTCCGCTACCTACCCAAATCCTATAAAACATCCCCACCCCTATCTCCCTTCACTGACTCTCTTTTCGGACTAAGCCCGCCTGCACCAAGATGATTAAAAAGCTCTATTGCTCACACAAAGCCTGTTTGGTGGTCTCTTCACATGGACGCATGTGAAACATGGAATCATAAATATTGGAGACAGAGCAAACATTTTTACCCCACTTCTCTGTTCCTTGTTAAACACATTTGAACACCCCATCCCCTTCACACTAGGAACAGTAGGGGCAGCAGCAGCCATACCTCAAAGTGAAAATCCTTCTTACAGTACTTCTTCCAGGTTTCATCTACCCTACGATCAGACATTTCTAAAATAGGGCTCACTACTTCATGATTAAGTCTCTTGCTCTGCATTTCTAAATGTTGTCAAGTTCTTAGGCCAAGACTTGCCTTCCCGTAATTTTCCTCCTTACTTTCTGGTATGATACGATACATCTAGACACGCATCTAATGCTTCCCTTCAGCTGTTTGCAGACATCCATCATATTTCCCCAAGTCTGTCCTCCAGGCAGAGCATTCCAATTATCTCAAATATCTCTTACATCACAGAGTTTGCAGATACACACCGTCTTGTGTATTTGTTTTATTCCTTTACTGTGTCATCTGCTCTTTGTGGACAGGGACAGGGTATTTAAATTTTTTTTCTTTTACCAGTTTCAGATAATGCCTGAAACAGAATAGAAAATCAAAAATTAATTTCCAAATAGTATAAGAGGATTGTCTGTTAAAAGAATGAATAACCAGCCAGCATTGAACTTTCTATAGTTTTTCAATATTTCTATTGAGAGTATTGCCCAAAACTACATATCATAGCCCTAAAATTATCTGGTCAATGCAGAATACAGAGTTATTATTACATTTTAGATCTGGACAATACACATTTTAGACTTAATATTGGATTATAAGTTTTTTTTTTTTTTTTTGTATTTTACTCTATGGGCTAACATTGAGATTATAGTCCATTAAATACACCAGAATGTTTTCCAAATTAGCCATTAGCCTTTGTCTCCCAATTTCTATGTATGCAATTGATTAAATCTAAGACCTTAAA
This sequence comes from Hylobates moloch, assembly GCF_009828535.3. Taxonomy (NCBI): domain Eukaryota; kingdom Metazoa; phylum Chordata; class Mammalia; order Primates; family Hylobatidae; genus Hylobates; species Hylobates moloch. The sequence goes on from NW_026652284.1 coordinate 62,319,522, forward strand.
TGCTTTCTGTTAAATTTACACTTCTTATACAAAATTATAGTTCTGCCATCAAATTTATTTTTCCTGGCTATTTGTTATCAATAAATAGTGTAAACCCATCTTTAATCTATCCCTCCAAATGAGAGGACAATAGATCACTAGAAACTTATTGTAATTTTTCATCAATCTAACAATCAACATATTTTAGTTATAATTAACATCTCACCTAATTATGCTGTTCTCTGTTCTTTAGTGTTTTCACAAGTATTTCAGTTGAGGCTTTATCAAAACATATGTTAAATCAAAATATACTCTTTAAAAAGTAACATCAAAATTATTTGTCTTGTAAGTCTATCAGATAAGGAGATTAGGGTGTTAGAATCTGTTCTTGGTGACTGGGCTGGTTTCTGGAGATAACTTCTTTGCTTTTTAAAGTATTTATACATGATTCTAAAATTCTTACAGGGATTTGTGCCATTAGTTTATTCATTGAATAATATTTTCCCTCTGTTTGGAAAATAACTGGCGATATCTATCTTTAATAGTTTGGAAACTAGTACATATGCTAGAATTTCTTCCCCTCCATCAATTTCTTCAAGATTCTGGAATGAGGACCTTTCTTAATCTTTTCAGTGCTCTGGGTATTGTGAAGCATGAAACATGAAATTTTCAACAAAGAATGCCTAGAATTTATCATCAGATATTCTGCACTTTGGTTTAAAAGAAAAAAAGCTTTACAAGATATCGTTATACCGGAAGTACTTTTACCTTTTCTCTTTTGTTACCTATGCAGTTTTGAATCCCTAACTTTGATGTGGCTAGGTGCTCTGTAAGTCACATTCCTAACAATTTTTTTTTTATTATTATTATACTTTAAGTTCTAGGGTACATGTGCACAACGTGCAGGTTTGTTACATACGTATACAAGTGCCATGTTTGTTTGCTGCACCCATTAGCTCGTCATTTACATTCAGTATTTCTCCTAATGCTATCCCTCCCCCATATCCCTACCCCATGACAGGCCCCGGTGTGTGATGTTCCCTGCCCTGTGTCCAAGCATTCTCATTGTTCAATTCCCACCTATGAGTGAGAACATGTGGTGTTTGGTTTTCTGTCCTTGAGATAGTTTGCTCAGAATGATGGTTTCCAGCTTCATCCATGTTGCTACAAAGGACATGAACTCATTCTTTTTTATGGTTGCATAGTATTCCATGGTGTATAGGTGCCACATTTTCTTAATCAAATCTATCACTGATGGACATTTGGGTTGGTTCCAAGTCTTTGCTATTGTGAATAGTGCTGCAATAAATATATATGTGCATGTGTCTTTATAGTAGAATGATTTATAATCCTTTGGCTATATACCCAGTAATGGGATGGCTGGGTCAAATGGAATTTCTAGTTCTAGATCCTTGAGGATTCGCCATACTGTCTTCCACAATGGTTGAAGTAGTTTACACTCTCACCAACAGTGTAAAAGCATTCCTATTTCTCCACATCCTCTCAAGCATCTGTTGTTTCCTGACATTTTAATGATCACCATTCTAACTGGTGTGAGATCTTATCTCATTGTAGTTTTGATTTGCATTTCTCTGATGACCAGTGATGACAAGCATTTTTTCATGTGTCTATTGGCTGCATAAATGTCTTCTTTTGAAAAGTGTCTGTTCACATCCTTTGCCCACTGTTTGATGGTGTGGTTTGATTTTTTCTTGTAAATTTGTTTAAGTTATTTGTAGATTCTGGATATTAGCACTTTGTCAGATGGGTGGATTGCAAAAATTTTCTCCCATTCTGTAGGTTGCCTGTTCACTCTGATGGTAGTTTCTTTTGCTGTGCAGAAGCTCTTTAGTTTAATTAGATACCATTTGTCAACTTTGGCTTTTATTGCCATTGCTTTTGGTGTTTTAGACATGAAGTCCTTGCCCATGCCTATGTCCTGAATGGTATTGCCTGGGTTTTCTTCTAGAGTTTTTATGGTTTTAGGTCTAACATTTAAGTCTTTAATCCATCTTGAATTAGTTTTTTTGTATAAGGTGTAAGGAAGGGATTCAGTTTCAGCTTTCTACATATGGCTAGCCAGTTTCCCCAGCACCATTTATTAAATAGGGAATCCTGTCCCCATTTCTTGTTTTTGGCAGGTTTGTCAAAGATCAGATGGATGTAGGTGTGTGGTGTTACTTCTGAGGGCTCTTTTCTGCTCCATTGGTCTATATCTGTTTTGGTACCAGTACCATGCTGTTTTGGTTACTGTAGCCTTGTAGTTAGTTTGAAGTCAGGTAGCATGATGCCTCCAGCTTTGTTCTTTTGGCTTAGGATTGACTTGGCAATGCGGGCTCCTTTTTGGTTCCATATGAACTTTAAAGTAGTTTTTTCCAATTCTGTGAAGAAAGTCATTGGTAGCTTGATGGGGATGGCACTGAATCTATAAATTACCTTGGGCAGTATGGTCATTTTCACGATACTGATTCTTCCTATCCATGAGCATAGAATGTTCTTCCATTTGTTTGTGTTCTCTTTTATTTTGTTGAGTGGTAGTTTGTAGTTCTGCTTAAAGAGATCTTTCACATCCCTTGTAAGTTGGATTCCTAGGTATTTTATTCTCTTTGTAGCAATTGTGAATGGTAATTCACTCATGATTTGGCTCTCTGTTTGTCTGTTATTGGTGTATAAGAATGCACCAATTTTTGCACATTGATTTTGTATCCTGAGACTTTGTTGAAGTTGCTTATCAGCTTAAGGAGATTTTGAGCCAAGACAATGGGATTTTCTAAATATACAATCATGTCATCTGCAAACAGGAACAATTTGACTTCTTCTTTTCCTAATTGAATACCCTTTCTTTCTTTCTCTTGCCTGATTGTCCTGGCCAGAACTTCCAACACTATGTTGAATAGGAGTGGTGAGAGAGGGCCTCCCTGTCTTGTGCCAGTTTTCAAAGGGAATGCTTCCAGTTTTTGCCCATTCAGTATGATATTGGCTGTGGGTTTGTCATAAATAGCTCTTATTATTTTGAGATATGTTCCATCAATACCTAGCTTATTGAAAGTTTTTAGCATGAAGGGCTGTTGAATTTTGTCGAATGCCTTTTCTGCATCTATTGAGATAATCATGTGGTTTTTTTCTTTGGTTCTGTTTATGTGATGGATTATATTTATTGATTTGCATGTGTTGAACCAGTCTTGCATCCCAGGGATGAAGCCACCTTGATCTTGGTGGATAAGCTTTTTGATGTGCTGCTGGATTCGTTTTGCCAGTATTTTATTGAGGATTTTCGCATTGATGTTCATCAGGGATATTGGTCTAAAATTCCCTTTTTTGTTGTTGTGTCTCTGCCCAGCTTTGGTATCAGGATGATGCTGGCCTCATAAAGTGAGTTAGAGGGGATTCCCTCTTTTTCTATTGATTGAAATAGTTTCAGAAGGAATGGTACCAGCCCCTCCTTGTACCTCTGGTAGAATTTGGCTGTGAATCCGTCTGGTCCTGGACTTTTTCTGGTTGGTAGGCTATTAATTATTGCATCAATTTCAGAGCCTGTTATTGGTCAACTCAGCAATTCAACTTCTTCCTGGTTTTGTCTTGGGAGGGTGTATGTGTCCAGGAATTTATCCATTTCTTCTAGATTTTCTAGTTTATTTGCATAGAGGTGTTTATAGTATTCTCTGATGGTAGTTTGTATTTCTGTAGGATGGGTGGTGAGATCCCCTTTATCATTTTTTATTGTATCTATTTGATCCTTCTCTCTTTTCTTCTTTATTAGTCTTGCTAGTGGTCTATCAATTTTGTTGATCTTTTCAAAATCCAGCTCCTGGATTCATTAATTTTTTGAAAGGATTTTTGTGTCTCTATCTCCTTCAGTACTCCTCTGATCTTAGTATTTCTTGCCTTCTGCTAGCTTTTGAATTTGTTTGCTCTTGCTTCTCTAGTTCTTTTAATTGTGATGCTAGGGTGTCGATTTTAGATCTTTCCTGCTTTCTCTTGTGGGCATTTAGTGCTATAAATTTCCCTCTACACACTGCTTTAAAGGTGTCCCAGAGATTCTGGTACATTGTGTCTTTGTTCTCATTGGTTTCAAAGAACATCTTCATTTCTGCCTTCATTTTGTTATGTACCCAGTAGTCATTCAGAAGCAGCTTGTTCAGTTTCCATGTAGTTGAGCAGTTTTGAGTGAGTTTCTGAATCCTGAGTTCTAGTTGGATTGCACTGTGGTCTGAGAGACAGTTTGTTATGATTTCTGTTCATTTACATTTGCTGAGGAGTGCTTTACTTGCAACTATGTGGTCAATTTTGGAATAAGTGTGATGTGGTGCTGAGAAGAATGTATATTCTGTTGATTTGGGGTGGAGATTTCTGTAGGTGTCTATTAGGTCTGCTTGGTGCAGAGCTGAGTTCAATTCCTGTATATCCTTGTTAACTTTCTGTCTCATTGATCTATCTAATATTGACAGTGGGGTGTTAAAGATGCCTATTATTATTGTGTGGGAGTCTACATGTCTTTGTAGGTCTCTCAGGACTTGCTTTATGAATCTGGGTGCTCCTGTTTTGGGTGCATATATATTTAGGATAGTTAGCTCTTCTTGTTGAATTGATCCCTTTACCATTATGTAACGGCCTTCTTTGTCTCTTTTGATTTTTGTTGGTTTAACATCTGTTTTATCAGAGACTAGGATTGCAACCCCTGCTTTTTTTTGCTTTCCATTTTCTTGGTAGATCTTCATTCATCCCTCTGTTTTGAGCCTATGTGTTTCTCTGCACATGAGATGGGTCTCCTGAGTACAGCACACTGATGAGTCTTGACTCTTTATCCAATTTGCCAGTCAGTGTCTTTTAATTGGGGGCATTTAGCCCATTTACATTTAAGGTTAATATTGTTATGTGTGAATTTGATCCTGTCATTATGATATTACCTGGTTATTTTGTCCATTATTTGATGCAGTTTCTTCCTAGCACTGATGGTCTTTACAATTTGTCATGTTTTTGCAGTGGCTGGTACCAGTTGTTCCTTTCCCTGTTTACTGCTTCCTTCAGGAGCTCTTTTAGGGCAGGCCTGGTGGTGACAAAATCTCTCAGCATTTGCTTGTCTGTAAAGGATTTTTTTCTCCTTCACTTATGAAGCTTATTTTGGCTGGATATGAAATTCTGGGTTGAAAATTCTTTTCTTTAAGAATGTTGAATATCGGCCCCACTCTCTTCTGGCTTGTAGAGTTTCTGCCGAGAGATCCACTGTTAGTCTTACGGGCTTCCCTTTGTCGGTAACCTGACCTTTCTCTCTGGCTGCTCTTAACATTTTTTCCTTCATTTCAACATTGGTGAATCTGACAATTGTGTGTCTTGGAGTTGCTCTTCTCGAGGAGTATCTTTGTGGTGTTCTCTGTATTTCCTGAATTTGAATGTTGGCCTGCCTTGCTAGGTTGGAGAAGTTCTCCTGGATAATATCCTGCAGAGTGTTTTCCAACTTTGTTCCATTCTGCTTTTCACCCTCAGGCACACCAATCAGACATAGATTTGGTCTTTTCACATAGTCCCATGTTTCTTGGAGGATTTGTTTGCTTCTTTTTAGTCTTTTTCCTCTAAACTTCTCTTCTGGCTTCATTTCATTAATTTGATCTTCAATCACTGATATCCTTTCTTCCACTTGATCGAATCAGGTACTGAAACTTGTGCATGCATCACGTAGTTCTTGTGCCATGATTTGCAGCTGCATCAGGTCATTTAAGGACTTCTCTACACTGTTTATTCTAGTTAGCCATTCATCTAGTCTTTTTTCAAAGTTTTTAGCTTCCTTGCAAAGGGTTCAAACATCCTCCTTTAGCTCGGAGAAGTTTGTTATTACCGACTTTCTGAAGCCTACTTCTGTCAACTCGTCAAAGTCATTCTCCATCATGTTTTGTTCCATTGCTGGTGAGGAGCTGTGATCCTTTGGAGAAGAAGGGGTGCTCTGGTTTTTAGAATTATCAGCTTTGGTTTCTCCCCATCTTTGTGGTTTTATCTACCTTTGGTCTTTGATGATGGTGACCTACAGATAGGGTTTTGGTGTGGATGTCCTTTTTATTGATGTTGATGCTATTCCTTTCTGTTTGTTAGTTTTCCTTCTAACAGTCAGGTCCCTTAGCTGCGGATCTGTTGGAGTTTGCTGGAGGTGCACTCCAGAACCTGTTTGTTTGGGTATCACCAGTGGAGGCTGCTAGAATAGCAAATATTGCAGAATAGCAAATATTGCTGCCTGATCCTTCCTCTGGAAGCTTCGTCTCAGAGGGGCATCCAGCTGTATGAGGCGTCAGTCGGCCCCTACTGGGAGGTGTCTCCAAGTTAGGCTACACGGGGGTCAGGGACCCACTTGAGGAGGCAGTCTGTCCATTTTCAGAACTTAAACACCATGCTGGGAGAACCACTGCTCTCTTCAGAGCTGTCAGACAGGGACATTTAAGCCTGCAGAAGTTTCTGCTGCCTTTTGTTCTGCAATGCCCTGCCCCCAGAGGTGGCGTCTACAGAGACAGGTGGGCCTCATTGAGCTGCGGTGGGCTACACCCAGTTCCAGCTTCCTAGCCGCTTTACCTATTCAAGCCTCAGCAATGGCAGACGCCCCTCCCCCAGCCAGGCTTACGGCCTCATGGTTCGATCTCAGACTAGCAGTGAGCAAGGCTCCATGGGTGTGCAACCCACTGAGCCAGGCACGGGATATTATTTCCTGGTGTGCTGTTTGCTAAGACTGTTGGAAAAGTGCAGTGTTTAGGTGGCAGTGTCCCAATTTTCCCGGTACAGTCTGTCACGACTTCCCTTGGCTAGGAAAGGGAAATCCCCCAACCCCTTGCACTTCCCAGGTGAGGCGATGCCCCGCCCTGCTTCAGCTCATCCTCTGTGGGCTGCACCCACTTTCTGATCAGTCCCAATGAGATAAACCAGGCACCTCAGTTGGAAATGCAGAAATCACCCGTCTTCTGTGTTGATCATGCTGGGAGCTGCAGGCTGGAGCTGTTCCTAGTCGGCCATCTTGGAACGGACTCCACAATGTTGTTTCTTTTACACTTTCTTCCTAATCTTGCCTCTTGATACCCAATTGTGTTTCTGCTTTTAGGACTGTGGATTTTTCTACAGGTGAAATGGGAAAATTTCCCTTGTTCCCCTTGCAGTGTGCGATGGGGGTGTGGCTTGCTTCTTCAGTGCCCCACTGCTTAAGCCTCTAGGGAGAGCATGGGAATGGGCAGGTTGTGGGGCTGCAACCCCATGGTAGCATCTAGGGGTGAATGTTTACAGCTCCTGAGGCCCCAGTGGGTGTTTGTTGCTATGTACTCTTTCAGTGTAGCTGTCCGTAGGTGGCTCGTGTTATTCAGCTCAAGTAGATCCCCTACCTTATCACAAAGACAGAGGGCTTTCTGTATCCTGGGGCTTCTTGCCTTGGTGTACTTGAAGAATTGGATCACATGGGGCCTGGAGAATGAGTGCAAGGTTTTATTGAGTGGAAGTAGCTCTCAGCATATGGGGAAGCCAGAAGGGAGATGGAGTGGGAAGGTAGTTTTCTCCCAGAGTCAGGCTGCTCAGCAGCCAGGCTCTCCTCCCACCGCCCAGGCCAAACTCCCCATTGTTCTGCTGGTTGATGGCCTACTGGCCTGTTGGTGTCTGCTGGGGCCTGTCAGTGTGCTCTTCCACCAGTGTGTTCCTCTCAATGTCCAGCTGCTTGTGTCCCTGCCTGCTAGGGTCTCGGGTTTTGATACGCACAGGATGGGGGTTTGGCGGGCCAGGTTGGTCCTGGGAAATTCAACATTTGGGCATGAAAGCAGAAATGCCTGTCCTCACCTAGGTCTGTGGGCACAGACCGGGGGGTGGAGCCCTCGCCAGGCACCCACCCATCTCTACTCAGCACTTCCTTGCCCCCATCCTGTATCACAGGAAGGTATATATTCTTTAAATATGACCCTACTCTCCTCTTCGACGGTATCTGTGGTATAGATCTGTTGCTTTTTTGGGCGTGTGTTCCATCTCCCACTAGTTGTCCCTGATATCTGCAACATCAACTTACTTCTTTAGGTGGCATTTTAAATTTTGTTTTGTAAAGCACCCATATTCTTAACTATTCTAGATACAGACCATAACCAAACACATAAGGCCTTGGTTTTATTACCAAACTTATCTCCTGTGAATCAATAAACATCACTTTCATCATTACCCTTTTTAGGTTGAATTTATTTTTGTATTGTTTAATCTTTTAAACTGGTCACTATCTTTCCTTCCTCATGTCTTACAAATTTTCATCATAGCAAAATATATTCTTCACAGGCTTTTAACAATTTATCTCTTTTCCAAATAGCCCATGATTTAGGAGTCAATAAACCTCCATCTGGAAAACCAAATCATAGTAATCATCTTTTAGGTAGTTAGATGTTCACTTTCTGTATTTTTAAGATTTTACTTCTATAGTCATACTCTTCAACTTGAGAAAATATGAAATCTTTGTATATGTCCCCAGGCCTATACTAGTTATCTATTCTGTGCAACAAATTACCTCCAAACATAGCAGTCTAAAACAAGTATTTATTATCTCACACAGTTTCTGAGGGTCAGGAACTTGGGAGCCTAGCTGAGTGATTCTGGATGAGGGTCTCTCAAGTTGCAGCCAATGTGTAGGCTTGGCTGAAGTCATCTCAAGGCTCTATTAGGGCTACAGAATCACTTTGAAGCTAACTCACTTGAGAAACTTTGGTTCCTTAGTAGCTTTTAGTTGGAGAATTTAAGGAGAGTGAGAGAGAGAAAAAAAAAAAGGAAAGAAAGAGAGATTGAGAGAGGAAGAGAGAGCGCACGAAGGAGTGAGTACCGAGGATGGAAGCAGCAGTTATCAATAACCTAATCTCAGAAGTGACACCATTATTTCTGCCACATGGTATTGATCACTTTGTACCAGATCATCCCTGGTACAAAGTGGGAGGAGACTATACAAGAAAGCGAAACACAAGAGGTGCAGATCATTGAGGCCATCTTGAAGACTAGTTACCATTGTCCAATGCTTTCCGTTTCCCATCCTAGTCTTCAAATGGAAGCATTTTAGGATTCTTCCCAGAGAATTAGTAATTTCCACATAAATTAATTAAGTAGTGGTAGTGGACTGGGAATATGAGCCTTTATAAGTCCTCTGGCTAATTTCAGATAAATTATCATTAATTTAGCATACTCTAATTAGCCTTATAATAACTTTCAGATGGTGATCTAAATTGTACCTTAGTTTCCAAATTATTTCATCTCATACTTTTCAAAGATTAAGGAGAATTATTTCTCATGTTAAATATAGAGAATTGCCACCTGGAAGATAAACTCATGTATATGATCTTCACCACATTTCATTCTATTTCAGAAATTTACCTGTAAGCAAATATGTGAAAATGGGTTGTATTATAGTGGAATTAGGTGATGCTGTACAAAGAAAAAGGGGTTATGGTAGCACAAAGGGCACAAATTCATTTTAGTTTTTAAAACTTGTACAAAGCAATGTCCTCAGTCGGGGAAATGAGACCATCAGATATTATGCTCACCCTCAAGGAGCTTATAGTAATTATTCATCTTAGAACAGACCTGACCTCCAGCCATCATTCCATTTTCCCTTACCTCTTACCTAGTAGCTTCTGATGGAGATCCTATCTGCCAAATGGATGAAGTGAAAATTAGGGAGATGATTTTTGTAGCCCTGTGATCTATTCAAAAGTAATGTGATATATAAATATCTTATTACAATATGAAAAGCCTGTCATAGGCATGGTAATTATCCGATGTTATCACACAAACTGTGTATATTTTCCCCTTGTAACATAAGTATAAAAGTTTCTAATGCAATCACAATGATTATGAGGCTTTTCTTACAAATATGAACCTAAGTGGAAAAACGGAAATAATTTGCTAATTAATGCAAAAAGGGGTCAAATCCTTTTCTCCCTTTATGGCTGTATTTCAAGCAAAAATGGTTTTTGGCTTGCAAAGTCTTACATATAATATTTTTAAATATTTAAAATAATTTTGGGTAAAACAGCATTACCCTCTTAAGAAATAGAATAGAGAGGTTTTTGGCCCTTCTTAAGTTCACACAGTAGTATTGAAGGAATAAACAATCCAGGTTAGCTTTATTTTTTATTTTTTTGAATCTTGCTCTGTCACCCAGGCTGGGGTGCAGTGGCACCCTCTTGGCTCACTGCAGCCTCCACCTCCTCCTGGGTTCAAGTGATTCTCCTGCCTCAGCCTCCCAAGTAGCTGGGATTACAGGCACCTGCTACCATACCCGGCTAATTTTTTGGGAGTGTATACACACACACACACACACACACACAGTATGTATACACACACATTTTATACATTTTATATATATATAGTATATATGTATACACACATACACTATATATATATTTATAGTAGAGATGGAGTTTCATCATGTTGGCCAGGCTGTTCTTGTACTCCTGACCTCAAGTGATCTACCCTCCTTGGCCTCCCAAAATTTGTTCAAAAACAAATTTTGAAAATGTATACAGAAACATCTTTATCCCAAAATGAACTCTCAATCTGCAGTTTTTAAAATGAGGTCTTTGTTTCTTTTGAAAGATTTTCAGATGGTCTATGGTTATGTGCAAAAAGCGTCACACAAAAATATATATACCAATCCAAATGATACATCACATTGCAGGTTTGAATTAGTATTAAAGAGAAAACTAAATTAATTTAGCTATCATGAAGTTTATTAACTAAGAAAAACATTGATATATTATTTTCTCTCTTTTGGGGCAACCGAGTTAAACTCAACCTGAGACCCTGAATTGCAGGAAACTTGTTTGACAATAGTCTTGATTAATTCACAAATGCTTACTACCTGTAGTACATGAAAATAAATGATAATCATCTTTCAAAACTTCTTCTGGTAATGCTGTGCCTTTGAATTCTGAACTCTCCAGGAGTAATTTCTGTATCTCCTGGCATTTTGTTATTTGCAAATTATGACTGTATTACTTTAAGAAAATTCAATATCTGAGGATTGTTATTTACGAAATACATGGAGGAGAGAAAATTGTTACTATTTGTACTATAAAAAGATTCTATTTTACAAAATGATGCAACATATGATTCCTTCAATCAGGGAGCTTCTTCAGTTCATTTAAGAGACTGAATTGAATAACAGAAACATGACATGTGCAGAACTTTTCAGTTACACATCTATCATAGAACAAAAAGAGAGAAAGATTTTTTTTCAATATAAGGCTGTTTCTGATTCATTTGTGTGCAGGAGGAATTTAAATCATTTAACAAATATCTGAATCCATCTTGGGAATCTGTTGATTACTTTCACTGGTAATCTTATTGTAGCTTTCACCAATCAGCATAGTCAAATTTATCTTTCAGTTCATCTAGGGCCCACTGAATTTCTCTGAATTTTATCAGTCAAGATGCTAAATGAGGATATAGAACATCCATGATCTTCTAATGCATTGGTTGCCATGGAAGCTGCTCTTCTGGCCTGGTTTGATCAATTTTTTTCAAGCAAGTAATTTGATAATTCTTTTCAGACAGAAAATGTCATAATGTTCTTGTTACGAAATTGAAAGAACCAAATTGTTTCTTTTAATTCATAATGGTCTCTTTCTAATAACCATGATATTTTGGTCCTTTTATTTACATTCACTGGACACTAATACTTGAATTTATTTATTCCTGTCACGACATTATTCATGTCACTAAATTTCATTTTACTTTTAATTTCAATTTTTTTATGCTTCTCAGAAAGGTTATTTTAAAAAATCCAAATCGTTTTAAAATATGAATTTTGGAAGTGTATTCTTTGAGAAAGAGTGGCTAATTGTATCACAGTTAATGAAACATATAGCCAACCACAACTGCCACCAAAAGCATTCGTTAAACACTGCATATGAACATTACATTTATCTCCATTAGCAGAACTGGGATCCTTATTTAGAATCTTTTGACCACCTATCCTGATAATCTGCTTCCTTTCTGAAATGAAATGGAACAGGAATGAAAATGTGCCTTGCTATTAAATGTCATGGGCAGGGAGGGGCTTTTTCAGCTTCCCTAAACTAATCTCGAACTCCAGGAAGCATTTTTATTTTATGATTATAGACATAAGATCCAATGTGCACTTGCGTACTTAACTTTAATACTGCATGAAAAATAGGGGCATCATGAAATTAATTAGGACATTTATTTTCAGCCATGAGAAAGAAAACACATTATTATGTAGCAATTGCCTGCTATCCTTTAGGTGGCAGTATGAAGTAAGGAGAGGCTGGCTGTGCTAGTTACTGCATAGGAGGACCTCTGAACAACAACAAAAAGTAAAAAGGAAAAAAAAAATCAGTTTCCTGTCAGAAATGTCTTCTTGCATCTTCTGCATTTGGTTTCTTTCTCTAATGCCAGTTTCTAGTTTGAATCCCAGAACATACATGCCCTGTATCATTGAAATCATTATTGTACATTTTCTTTGGTTCAAAAACGTTATCTAACTTCTTTAATGTGTACCTCCATGTACTCACTGTAATGTTAAAAGCCTTGTGAGTATTAAGGAGTATTTTTGACTGTCAATACTGAGTTGGAAGTAAACATCCCACCCACTTTATCATTTTATGTTTTTCAAAATTGGAGCACAGAAGTTACCTGGAGAGTGTTGGCCAAGATATGAAGAACAAATATGTAGACATACTGTCTAAAACATATTCAGGAATAGGTATTTGTTTTTGAATTCTGAGTTTCTCTCTGTGATATGTTGATCCATCTGGTTTTGTTGGGGATTAGACTTTGCCAGCTCTGCCCAAGTGCTCCGTTATAATTTCAGATATGAAGCCGTGTTTATCCCTGTTCGTTATAACCATATATCCATGCTCTACCCACTTTTTACTAATGTGCATATAATTTTCATATCAAAAACATTAATAGTCTCTAAGATTTTTTTCTGATCTTTTCTCCCATACCAAACAGGAGTTATTGGATTTTTAGAAATAATGCATATCTCTAATTACCAATGTCTCTTAAAAAGAGTTAGTAAGGGTATTTGAGCAGTCCAAACATTGCAACTTCAAATCTTGATCAGAGACTTTATTACTTTTTATGTAATTATATTCTGTTTATGCTTGATTAAATTAGAAGTCTTTCCAACAAAGCAGGTTACAACATCTGGAGCTTTTGATCTCTTTTAAGCCTCTGATGTAATCAGGCAAAATCATCACTTCAAAAAGAGAACAACAAACCTCAAAACCTATCACCCCAATTTCAAGTGATACTTTTAATCCTCAGTGTTTTCTGCAGCTGTCACCCTTAGTCAACAGCTGGGTTTAGCTGCAGGCTGCAAGCATAACTATTGCAGAATATTTTAGCCATCTTTTAATGCTGTTTGTCAACACTGGCTTATTTCCTTTGCCTTCTTTTTAAAAGGGCAGTGAAATCCAGCTCATTAATTCAGTTCATTAAAAAACAAAACAAAACAAAACTCTGGCAGTGGAACTACTTAAGATGACCTTTCCTGGCTATTTGACATCTATAGCCCTGCTAGGTTGTAAGGGATTTTCTCTGTCTCCTTAGTCTTTTCAGTGTTTTCAGATTCATGAAAACAAGCTTTTTCTTTGACCCTAATTTGCTGCTTTCTATCTTCAAGCTGTAACGCCGTTCCACTGAGTCTCTTGTGTTTTATCAGATGTCACTTGTCTTTATTCTCTGGATGTACTTTGTGCTTTTGTCCTTTTCAAACTACCACGGGTGATTGTGGGCTTCAGTTCCCTGACACAACTGTCCAACTCTTTTGTAAACTTCCTCTTGTGGGCAGAAAACAGATCAGCTGCTGTTTAATAAAGCAGGCATCTCATTTCATTCCTTTCACATCCATCAAAATGACTTTTCCTGAAACTGGCATTCTTCCACTATTATTTGGTTAACTTGCCACATACAAGTGATTTTTCATATCTTGATTGGGGAAAGCAGCTCTCAAGGGTGATGTTTTTCTTGTCGATTCGGAGAATACCAGCTTTCCTCCTACAGACAAAGCTTGTTCCTCTGCCGTTTTGATACCTTCCCAGCCTCTAGCACCTTGAAGTGATGGACTTTTGTGATAATAGTGGTATCGGGAGAAAAAATGTCACATACTTAAATGCATCTTGAGTTAAGGAACAAAAGAAAAATTCCATAGCCTCATCATTGATGGACTGCTAAAATTAATTATGGTAATAGCAATTACTGTAATAAAGTTAATTAAAGAATGTATATATGTATATAGCTTTCTTTATAAGAATATAGAGTTATAGCATTCATGAAGATATGTCCATTTATTTTCTTAACTAGCACTATTAAGAAAAAAGCAAAAGTTGTTTTTCTTATTTTGTGCATGGGCAAAATGAAGCGAGGCTAAGTGAGCAGAAATATAGTGACAGAGGAGGGAATAAATGTCTCCTAATTACAAGCCTGCTGCCTCCAGCACTTTGAAACTGCTGGCTTCTATGAAAGTTAGTGATATTTGGAGGAAAATGTCACCATAAAAGCATACTATAGCTTCTGCTGGACCAAAGGGATTCTGTGTCTACCATGGGCGTGTAATGCAGTGATATGTTTTTGAAAAGCCATGTGGATCTGTAACGGCTAAAAGAAGGTAATTTTCTTTGATTGCTCCAAGGGTCTGTTAACTGATTAGAAAGTGTTCTTAATAATATAGGAGGCTCAAGACTTCCTGCAAGCTTATCCCAACTGTGCAATCCATTTGGGGGCTTATCATTAAAATACTGTTAAATACTTATGATATGAATATTGAGCATTTTAAGACAACATCTATTGTGAGGACTACACATAACCAATATTCTTTTTTTCTGAGAAGTCAGCATTCTATTTAAAAACATATATATGCCTGTTTGTATGAATATATATGTATATATATATAATGTATATTTAACCATTTTCCTAACTGTGGTATATCTTCATAAAGTAAAAATGTAGAATATGCAAAGATAAAAAAATTGTCTTCCATTGTATCATTTTGGTTTAATTATTTTTCAGATTTTTAAGTAAGCATACATGCAGAATTTTACAAAATTGGGTTTATGAGTTTTTCAAGGAAATACCAATAAACAGCACCCTCTTTCCACATCTGAAAAATTAGAAAACAACAAAAGCCAAAAAATGTAGGGGCCAAAATACCACCTTTATCACTAACAGAGGTTAGGTAGAGAGTAGCTTTTTATCTGTTTGCCTTATAGGGTTGCAAATAAAAAACTCCAGAATCACAGAAACTGCCCCATCTACTTCTAGGTGGCTCTAAACCAGGGCTTGCCTATGCCAGAAGCCTGCCTGGGTAAGACGTACAGCATGAAAGAGAAGAAAATTTGTGTTCTCTGCAGGAAAGCTCCCTCTCTAGAGGAAGTGAGTGGAGTTAAGCAGAGCATGTCCTGTCATTCTTTCCACATTTACCAACTAGTTAACTCATAGAGCAGCCCTTCTAATTCAAACTAAGCTTTGCCTTTTAGCAATTGGAGATTTAGAGCATTCGTAAAAATAAGTGGAAATCTTGCTATCATACCTTTATTTCATCCTTGCTGATAAATGCATTGTTTTCTTTTTCTGCCATGAACTATACATTTGTTTAGTGAACTCACTGCCATGTGACTGAGCTACATGTTTACACTGTGTTAATAAATGACTGAATGGAGTTCCCTAGTTGAGCAAAGAAGTCATAGTGTATCCAAATGTTCAATTATGATTTTTGGCATATAGTAGGTAATCAAAACAGGAAGCTATTATTATTATTATTATTATTATTGTGTACAAAGGAGGTAATTTTTTCTTTTTTTTTTTTTTTTGAGATGGAGTTTTGCTCTTGTTGCCTAGGCTGGAGTGTAATGGCGCAATCTCTGCTCACTGCAACCTCCGCCTCCAGGGTTCAAGTGATTCTCCTGCCTCAGCCTCCCAAGTAGCTGGAATTACAGGCATGCACCACCATGCCTGGCTAATTTTTGTATTTTAGTAGAAATGGGATTTCACCATGTTGGCCAGGCTGGTCTCGAACTCCTGACCTCAGGTGATCCACCCTCCTCAGCCTCCCAAAGTGCTGGGATTACAGGTGTGAGCCACTGTGCCCGGCCCAAAGGAGATAATTAAAAAAAAAAAATAAGTGGAATATACATAATTCTGCACCAAATTGGGTTATCTAAGCTCTAAATATTCAAAATAAGGATATATTAATTGACTTAAGTAATAAAAACGGACTTAATGAGGAAATCTATATTCTTTGACCAATGAAAGATGGATACAATTTGACAGGCTGTGGATCAAAAGGGAAATAGCATAACAAAGATGCAGCAGTATCTGAGGCTCAGAGAACTTAATTATGTACATTCTCAGAGATAGTGGCACATCTCAGATTAGAACACTAGTCTGATTCTTGGGTTTTCTTCTTAGGATAAGTTTGGGCTGCATATTGTGCACCTCCAGAGCTGGAGTGAGGAAATTCAGTTCAGCACCTTCATCATTCTAATAATTCTGATTTTCTCCTTCTGTTCTTTAGCTCTTGTATGCTTTCCTGTCTATAGTGAAAATGGTAAGAATTGGAAAATCGAATCTGAGTAGTTGTAGCAATTGGAATAGTTACCTCCGTGGGAACTTCAATTCTCATAAAGCAGTTATAGATAATCCTTATTATCGTTAACTTGAACATATTTGTAGTAACTGCTAAGTGGTAACTGTAACCTAATCTTTAGGGTTATATTACACAGTAAACAGTAGCTACAGTTACCAAACTTTGTACACATTAAAAGTATATGGAATATGCAGTGAAAATAGCTGAAGCCAAGAATATTAGCATTTAAAAAATTAAATGTTGTTCACCAGGGACTAGTATAAATTCTGCTGTGGTAAACAAGGGGATTGTTAGCACTTTCACATTTATAATAATTGGTCTGATAAAGTATTGACTCAGCCACAAACATTAATATTTATGAACTGTGATTTCTTGGTACATTTGATAATGACATATGCCACTGTGGAATTCTTTACCACTTGGTATCGGTTGGTGCTATGAATAATGAAAAACCACTGTATTAAATAGTCTTTGGAACTAGGCAGCATTTTTCTGCTGGAATAAATTCTTCAAATATATTTCTGAGTTGTGAATAGATTAGGAAGTGAAAAAATTAATTAGGATTAGGATTTTGAATTTTGTTGGCCATGATTTTTCCTCCCTTTTGGAAATATCTATAATCCAAGAAAAGGCTAGAATTTAAGAACTTTTATCTATAATCAAGACATTCTTCTGTGCATAGTAGCTGATGCCAAACCATCAGGATGTAGAGTATGGTTTTAAAAATGGATTTTCACATTTAAAGTCACTATTATTTAACTTCAAAAATTCGATTATTGTAATCCCATGTTATTCCTACATAGCAAACAATTTATGAAAACTTTAAATCTGCTTCTTAATTTCTGCTTTGTTTCCCATTAAATAGTATGTATAACATACTCCATCTAATTGGTCTATTAAAAAGCATTTATCTTTTTTGTTATGATTTTAAAATTAAACAATAGTTTTACTTCAGTCTTTCCTACCCTACATGTCTTGGTTGCTGTTTGTTAATATCTTTTCCTCTCTCTACTATACCCGTTGGATGGGCTCTTACGAAATTTTAAATTTTGTTGTGGGATTTTATTTTTAATCTCACACTGGGCATTCTGTAGACAAATTTTATTAAAGTTTTATATTATAATAGCATGCTACATTATATCATATTGATTTTTTAACAATCACTTTGACATTGCATAGTGTATTCCTTTAGGATGTATTTATTTATGGATATCATTGTAACAATGCATATTTTTGTAAATATGTATAAAGGTTTTCACTTTCCCAAAAAACCTTACCTTTAGTTCTTTAAAGGCACTGTGCAATGAGTTAATGCTGTATGTTTTCCAAGAGACAGTAACTTCCTAGTAGAAAAAGTAAAGAATCAATCCCAGCAAAATTAAGGATTGGCCTACATAAGTTAGCCTTCACAAGGATATTGGAAGCGCTAATTTCCTGTGTAGTAGTAATGTCATAGAAAAATCAACATTTACATCTCTGGTTATATAGGACATAGAAATCTCATAAAAGTTGTTTTTTGGTTTGCAGTTGCAGCGTTATTTCTCTGCGTCTTTGATTCACTGTCTATATCATTGTTCAAAACAACAACAAAAACAGCCATCCTCCCACTGAGCATAATTGTACTCTGATGGACAGGTGAGTTGGCCATTGTGGTTTGTTACCATGTCACAACAATGCCATTTTCTTTTACTTTTGTGATTCATTAACTACCTGTTTATGGCACTGCCATTTCTTTCTTTATATATCAGCTTTTAAATAACTTTCTGTCGTTTGTTCTCCAGCCAAGACTAACACAGTGAGGTTGTTTGGAAGCAACGTTCTTTCAGAACTGATAGCTTAGCTTTGTTCTAGGATATTAGTTAGTGACTTTTTTTTTTTTTTTTGTCAGTAGATGTTTCATTACTCTTGGATAATGCAAATGTAGCTTGATTAGAAATCCAGGGGCCTGTCAAATAAAGAAGGGTTTTTTTATGGGGCTGAAATAGAGTGTGGAACTAAAGAATCCCCAAGATAGAGGATCAACTCTTCTGGGACAAATTATGTTGTGCTAGTTAAAAATATGTGTTTCTTTTGTTGTCGTTGTTGTTTGTTTTTCTTTGAGATGGAGTCTTACTCTGTCACCCAGGCTGGAGGCTGGAGTGCGGTGGCACAATTTCGGCTCACTGCAAACTTTGCCTCTCAGGTTCAAGTGATTCTCCTACCTCAGCCTCCCGAATAGCCTGGATTACAGGCATGTGCCACCCTGCCAGGCTAATTTTTGTATTTTTCGTAGAGACAGGGTCTTGCTATGTTGGCCAGGCTGGTGTCCAACTCCTAACCTCCAGTGATCCACCCTCCTCGGCCTCTCAAAGTGCTATGATTAAAGGCATGAGCCACTGCTCCCGGTCAATGTTTTTTTTTTTAACATGAGTTAAAATCATGTATCAAAGTTATAAGAAGGTGCATGGGGACAGTCAATCTAGTGTATATGTTACACAAATTCGTATTTATGTCAAACACAAGGCTTTAGAAAGTTTCAAACAATTCTCTACAGTATACGTGTCAACAATACTACTGACTATGGATAGAAGAGAGAATGATTTCAGTAGCTTTGCCTTAGGTCAGTCATCTAACACATAGGTTAGTGATTAAGAAAGCATTTTTAACATTTTACCTTTAGAAAGCATAAATGTGTGAATATCCTATTTTTTTTATAGCATCTTTATATGCTGCCCAAGATGACTAATTCAGAGCTAGAAACTTAACCACAAAAGTTAGTCATAAAGGCAACCACTAGAATAGCTTAAATTAATAATACAAGGTAGAGGAGAGAGAAGAGGAAGAGGGTAGAGCATGTTCATAAACTCCTAATCTCTCTAGGTGAGAAGGCAATGGGCACTGTCAGGTAAAGAGAGATATAAATATATTGTGGTAATGAAAGCCAGTAAAATAACTGGAAATACAAGATGTTGAGATACTTGTTTTAGGAGACTACGAGGGTCAGCTTTGGGAAAAGAGATTTTACCTTTTTACTCTAAACTTCCATATTGTTTAAATTTATATTTTTCATGTGTATCCTATATTGCTGGAAGGAAAATAATCTCTCCTTTGGCAATTCCATTCTCTGTTCTCATCATCTATACCTTTTATAATCATTTACAGCTTTACCAAAATCTCAAATCACTTAAATCCCCCCAGCCCTTTCTAAGAATGTGTCATGTCATATGAGCTCCAGGGCATTTTCACTGAATTTGTTCCCCCTGCCAATCTTTGGGTGGAACCATCTACCCGTGCCTACACTGTCGGTATGAGGGAGCAAAACAGCGGTTACAGAATATGGTTCCAAAGGTTAGAAAAAAAACTTGTATTCAAATATAAGAAGAAGAGAAAAGTCAGAGTTGTTCAAAGATGGAATGACGTACTTGTGAAGATACGAGGACCTGTCGCCAGAGGTTCAGTTTGGAACAGCTGACTAATAAGTGGCAACAGCCTCATTCATACAATGGGCAATGAGACAGAAATGTGGTGATTTTCTGCCTCCTTAGGGTGCAGAGCATGTGCAGGAAATCTTGTTTTCTTTGGGGATGTGGAAGGGATGTAGAACACAATGTGCAGGGCAATGTTTCTCCAGGTATGATCCGTAAACCTACTGCATGATAGTCAACCTGGGGTGCTTGAAAATGCCCAGACCCCAAACTATACTGGCTGTGTATAGAGTCCTGGGAATCTCAACTTTTAACAAGCTCCCAAGTGGTTCTGGTGCCAACTAAGTGTGAAAGTCTCTGCCTGGAAAGCAGAAGAAACTACAAAATTTGTTTCAGGTAAGTATATGCTTCAAGAATGTGGCTGTTATGCAACCATCACAACATGTACAGTGAAATAACACTTATGGAGATATGATCAATGGCAAGATTAAAAAAAAATTTGTCCTTTTTTGTCATAGTTTTATTTTCTCTCTTCATTTATTTTATTTTTTATTCTCTTCATGCTATAGCAATAGTGATGAATGCTGATGAGGCAATAGTTAATCCAACTCTAGGCACTCATTTTCAGGTAATTATTTGAAACCAGAGGAGCACTTCACAGCACTGACTTACCTGTTTGGAGGATTAACTAATTAAAAGCTCAAGCAAGACAGATATATTTTGTTTTCTTTCCCTAAACTAGCTAAAATAAAAGAAAAGTATATTTTGTCTTCTGATATTTTCTACTATCATTTTATATTAAAATGTGGTATGTCATTTTAATGTCTTTGTTCTGATAAATAGGATGATATATTAATGTGTCATGGTGGAGGAGGCACAATTTTAAAATGAATCAACTTTGTTCATTTGAATTTTTTAAAAAGATGTAGTAGATGGGGGCAATATTTTTGACAAATTATTCAGATGATTAAGGGAAAACAAATGAAAGTTTTGGATTTCATTAACTAGGTGGATTTTTAATACTGTTTTGAATCACCATACCTTGTGGTCTGTAAATTTTAATCCAAATTATAATTGGTCTAATAAAAGAGATTAATGACACTTTGGGTGTCTGAGTCTGGTGGATCACTTAAGGTCAGGAGTTTGAGACCAGCCTGGTCAAAATGGCAAAACTCCGTCTCTACTAAAAATACAAGAATTAGCCAGGCGTGTAGTGCTTGCCTGTAATCCTAGCTACTTGGGAGGCTGAGGCAGGAGAATTGCTTCAACTTCAGCGGTGGAGGTTCCAGTGAGCTGAGATCATGCCACTGCACTCAAGCCTGGGCACAGAGTGAGATTCTGACAAAAAAAAAAAAGAGATTAATGATATATATGCTACAATACAAGTAATTACTTCCTTGGGTATGTGAAAACAAATGTCCCTATCTTGTTATTGATACAACGGGAGAGGATTTTGTTTCTTTTTTCTTTTTTTTGAGACAACCATCAAATTGAGAGGTGACAGTCTGCTGGCCGTCCTCACGGCCCTCGCTTGCTCTCGGCGCCTCCTCTGCCTGGGCTCCCACTTTGGTGGCACTTGAGGATCCCTTCAGCCCACCACTGCATTGTGGGAGCCCCTTTCTGGGCTGGCCAAGGCGGGAGCCGGCTCCCTCAGCTTGCAGGGAGGTGTGGAGGGAGAGGCGCGAGCGGGAACGGGGCTGCGCGCGGCGCTTGCCCGCCAGCTGGAGTTCCGGGTGGGCGTGGGCTTGGCGGGCCCCCCCCACTCAGAGCAGCCGGCTGGCCCTGCCGCCCCTGGCAATGAGGGGCTTAGTACCCAGGCCAGCGGCTGCAGAGGGTATACTGGGTCCCCCAGCAGTGCCAACCCACCGTTGCTGCGCTCGATTTCTAACTGGACCTTAGCTGCCTTCCCGCCGGGCAGGGCTCGGGACCTGCAGCACGCCATGCCTGAGCCTCCCACCCCCTCCATGGGCTCCTGTGCCGCCAGAGCCTCCCGGACGAGCGCCGCCCCCTGCTCCACGGCGCCCAGTCCCATCAACCACCCAAGGGCTGAGGAGTGCGAGCGAACGGCAGGGGACTGGCAAGCAGCTCCACCTGCAGCCCGGGTGTGGGATCCACTGGGTGAAGCCAGCTGGGCTCCTGAGTCTGGTGGAGATGTGGAGAACCTTTATGTCTAGCTCAGGGATTGTAAACACACCAATCAGCACCCTGTGTCTAGCTCGAGGTTTGTGGATGCACCAATCGACACTCTGTGTCTGGCTGCTCTGGTGGGGCCTTGGAGAAACTTTGTGTCCATACTCTGTATCTAACTGATCTGATGGGGACGTGGAGAACATTTATGTGTAGCTCAGGGATGGTAAACGCACCAGTCAGCGCCCTGTCAAAATGGACCACTGGGCTCTACCAATCAGCAGGACGTGGTGGGGCCAGATAAGAGAATAAAAGTAGGCTGCCCGAGCCGGCAGTGGCAACCCGCTCGGGTCCCCTTCCACGCTGTGGAAGATTTGTTCTTTCGCTCTTTGCAATAAATCTTGCTACTGCTCACTCTTTGGGTTCACACTGTTTTTATGAGCTGTAACAGTCACCGCGAAGGTCTGCAGCTTCACTCCTGAAGCCAGCGAGACCACGAGCCCACTGGGAGGAACGAACAACTCCAGACATACCGCCTTAAGAGCCGTAACACTCACTACGAAGGTCCGCAGCTTCACTCCTGAGCCAAAGAGACCACGAACCCACCAGAAGGAAGAAACTCAGAACACATCCGAACATCAGAAGGAACAAACTCTGGACACGCCACCTTTAGAACTGTAACACTCACCGCGGGGGTCCGCGGCTTCATTCTTGAAGTCAGTGAGACCAAGAACCCACCAATTCCGGACACAAAATCAAACCCCAATATATCTCCACTGTCTTGCACTTGGCCAGGTGAGTCCTGAAATGTGTCTTCCTGAGAGCCCTTGTTGCACTTCGGTGCCCATTTACTTCTGAAGCTGTGTAGTGATATATCAAAACTATCTCTTTTAAAGCAGAATCCATTTTAAATAACAGTATCCTGTCTTTAAAAGTTTCCAGTTATCTTAACAGTCTAAGAAAAGCTGAAATACCTGCTATGGGCAGCAGGGTTTTGACTACATTTCACACATTATTAATCTGACGATGTTCCCTCATAGACTCTGGGTAGTTTGGTTGCACTTTTGCTTTTCATATGCACTTTTAAACTGTGAAACGTGGCTTCCCTTTCTCTTGAGAGGTGACTGTGTTATCGTTGGTGTGAAATGATCCTGTTTATAGTTTGATGTCAGCTTGTTAAATCTGAGAAGTGATTATGGGGTTCTTTGGTTTGAGAAACATGTTAAAATATTGTGAGTATTGCCATTTGTGAATTCACATTACTCCATGCAGATTGCACCCTTTTTTCTTCCCCCCACCCCTTTTTTTTGAAATAGAGATGAGAGCTTTTAAAATTATTCTTTAAGATGCTACATACTCTATAAGAGAATGTGAAATGTAACTCTAATAAATATTCATCTAATCTGCAGGACTTGTACACAGAGTTTATCACCATTTCAATTTCAAGCTTTCATTATCTGCCTCCAGCACTGTCACTCTGGACTAGCTCATTTCCCCCCCTTTGATAGCGACAACAAAAGACCTAGGCCCTTTTTATATTTCATAGTTATGTTTAGGCTTAGTAAAAAATCTTATAACATTCATTCACACATGCTTGTCTCATGGGATAAGGTAACCGTATCATTTGCTTCAGTTCTTTTCCTTTTCTTGTTTAAATTCTGAGGCTCTTCTATTTTATTTCCAAATTCATTTTCTTTAGTACATCCAATTCTCTCCGGCACTCCCATGAACAGCTGTGGGTGGTGATGGGGCGATGTACTGAGATAGTGCTTCAGCACTCTGAGCATCCCTTCTGAGCAGCTTTATAGAACACGGGAAAGCATCGTATAGCTCTGTGGCAGATGGACTTTCAAATAGCATTAACCGAGATCTTTCCCTTTCATATCAGGAAACACAAGCTATATACCCTACTTAGTATGCTGACATTTCACAGTTGATATCCTCATATATTTTCCTTTTCACTTGATGGGCAGGGATGGGAATTGAGGTGCTCTTTTCAAACAAAACATGCCTTTCCTTTTAGTATTGCTGAATATTGACTACAGCAAATCTATTTGGCTGAATTCTACTTGTTTTCTATATTCCTACATTGTACACTTAATGCAGTGACTACCAAGCATTGGGAAAAATGCTAAATAGTTCTCCAAGAGTTCACTACCTGTTTGGCTCAAGGGTTGCTATACTTGAATATACATTTAGTTTAGAAATTTAAAAAGTAACTTTTCTGCCATCTTTCATTTCTTTTTCCCTCCACTAGTGTGAATACTTGTGTTTTATTGATTTATAAATGTCACAGAAATGGGTGCTGAAAGAACTCCTGGACAGTTTGATGATGTCAAATATGGTGTTTACAAAATCTTGACAGTGAAGGGCATTATTACCTGGTTTAATTTATGTCCTGTGTTTTGAACTTGTTTTTACTTTGTACTATGGAACAATTAGACAGCCAAGCATTTTCCCAAATGAAAAAAAAATGAGTTTTGCTGAAGAGAGGAATTGCACTTGCGTTTTAAGCTTCTTTTTAAAAGGCAGTTTGAAATATCAAAAACTTTCAGCAGAAATATCTCATGCTTGTTTTCAGCCCTGCAGTAAATTTGGTTATGGAAAATTTAATACAGTCTGTGTGGAGAGTCTGGAGATAAGTAAGTGTGTTGTTTCCTCTTGGGTAACTCCAAATTGTTTTCTTTAAACTTGTGATTTAGCAGGTAATCCTCCAGGTGAACCTTGACAATCTGGTTATACTGTGACGCCAGGACCTCTGAAAGTAGCAGGTGATTGGCTGGCTTCCTCACCACTTGCAGCCCTGGGCCTCAGAGAGAGAGACATGGGAGTGTTTATAATGAATTTCAGTGAGGGGTTTATTTAGATTGAAAAGTAACATGTATGGTCATAAGAGAAGTTTTGCAGGGGTTTAGGGCCCATTATTGAGTGGCAGTTTTGAAAATTTCAAGTGTACAGGAATAACCCCCCGTGTCACCTCTCCAGCTTATTCGAAGGGGAGACAAATGCTTATGAAAGGTTTAAGAAAACATTGTCCTCCAAGAAATATAGAGAAGAATCTGGGATAGAGGATGGTTTGAAATCAATGACCCTGATGGTTTTGTGGTAGCAGGAAGTGGGTTTTGCTAGAAGCAAATGAGAAGAGCAAGAACAGGTTATTACTTATGACAATAGCCAACATTTTCAGGCCCATAATTATATGTTAGATACTAAGCTAACCATTTTGTGTGTATACTCACTTATCAATCTCAAAATTCTATAAAGTAGGAGCTATTTTTCCTGTTACACTGGTGGGAGAATTGAGACTCAGATAACTGTGATAGGCAAAATAATAACCTCTCCAGAGATATTCATATTCTAGTCCCTGGAATCTGTGAACATGTTATCTTACCTAGCAATGGGGAATTGGCAGATGTGATTAAGTTTAAGGACTTTGTGGTGAGGGGATTATCTTGGCTTATGTGGGTGGGTTTCATTGAATCACATGGGTCATTAAAAGGAGGAGAATCATTCCTGTCTATGATCAATGATACAGATGTGATGATGGAAGAAAGTGAGAAAGATGCAATGTTGCTGGTTATGAAGGTGGAGAAATGGGGCCAGGGCTGAGGAATGCAGGAAGCCTCTAGAAGCTGAAAAAGGCAAGAAAATGAATTCTATTTTAGAGCCTTCAGAAAGGAATACAGCCCTGCAAACACCTTGATTTGTGTTCAGTGAGACCCATGTCTGACTTCTGACCTCCAGAACTGTAAGAAAATATGTGTTGTTTTCGACTACTACATTTATAATAATTTCTTATGACAACAATAAAAATAATGCAGCAATGGTCTTTATTTCAGAGTACAGATACCTGGTGGCAGAGCTATGAAAAAAGCTCATATTTAACTAGCTCAGAAGATAGAGCCCTTTACCTCTGTGAAATTTTCTTCTTGTGAAACTACCCATGATTTCTCTCTTCTTCAAACACAGTGTAGAACCTAGAATTGCAACAAAAGTTCCAGGTCCCTTTAAACATAAGCAATGATGTTAAAGTTTGGCTCTGGAAAATCTGCAAGTATTCTGAAGTAGGTGGCACAGGCATGTCAGTTGAAACATGAAACAAAGTAAAACAAAACAAAATGAAACATTGCAAACCAAAGGAACAGGTAAAAAGCGAATGGTCTGAAGGGTCTTTCTGCCTGAATTGAAGATAACTCATTAGGCTTTGGAGACAGAGAAGTCTGTGTTCATCCAGGCTATGACCCTTATTAACTGTCTTGCTCATGGCAAATCATTTATCCTATCTGAGCTGTCTATTCTGTTCAAAATAAAGAAAATGATACAGATGTTAACATGTAGTTTTATGTAATACTAGGATGACATAGATGCTGCACATGCCTGGTTATATTTTTCTTTCTTTCAGCTTTCTCTCCTAAGGTAGGAGAATATTTATATGATTGTTCAAGCTTTAATGTTTAGTTCCGTGCTTCTTTCAGTCTCCTAGGTCTAATCCCAGCTCACCTTTCCATTTTGGAAAGCAATCTTCCTAGAGGCTGCAGGTGCTTGGATGCATCTCCAGATAGTTTCTATACACCCACCATCTGGAGGTATGAAAGCATAGGCTGGTGGTGCCATGAAACTTGTCTTTTTTCTTTCTTCTCCCTAAGTGAACTTTAAGTGAAGATAGTTGATGAGCAATATGCTCCCTAACACCTTCACCCCCAGTTGTTTATCTCAAGGGCTACAATATTGACTTGGTTCCTTCCTCTCCTCCAACTCCTTTTCCTTCTACATTTTTCTCTTGATATTATTATAAAATTCCTACTTTCTTCTACTTTGTTTCACATTTCATAATGTGAGTTGGTGTGAAATTAGCTTTGATAAGTGGAATACTACCATACTTTTAACTGTGGGACATATACTCTATAGAAATAAGTGACACTTCTTATACTTACACCTCAGAGTAAACTTATGGGCTGAACTTTTAAGTGGGAGGCGGGAGAAGGGGGAAAAAAAACTGTATGATTAGGAAATAAACAAACAGCAAAAACAAACAACCCCCCCCCCCCCCCCCCCCGCCCCGACCAAATCCCAAACCACACAGAAGGTACAAGAGCTCACTTCTTGTTTAGATTGAGATGTGTCTGGCTAGAGGGGTCACGAATACATTCTTAGCTGATCTTAATACAACTGAATGGTGTTTCTATTCCCTACTACCTTATTGTAATAATTTTATAACACATGAGGTGCCTTTGTTACTAGCAACTTGAAAGGAATTCTTTAACACTTGCATTCATATATTCTTTATTTATTCATTTATTCATAAAAAAATTATTGATTGCCTACTGTCTGCCCAGTATGAAGCTAGGTGTTGGGTACATGGTGGAATATGTTGAAACAAACAGTCGTGGTTCTTGATTTTTTTTTGGCAGAGGGATGTACTCTTGTTGAAGACATTCTAAAAAAAAGAAAACATATAAATGGTCACCTAAGTATTGTAATTATGATTGTGTTAAGGGTTATGGGGCATATACATTTATGAATTGTGGTAGACTTATGATGTTAACTGTGATGAACACACTTTAAGTGGTTAGGGAAGGCGTCTCTGAAGAGGTAATGTTTACATTGATGCTATGTTTAAATTGAGAAGCATAGAAAAAGTGGGCCTCTGGGAAAGTAGGAAGAGTGTTAGACACAGAATAGGGCATTTGCAAATGCCCCAGTGCAGGCAAGGGCTTATTAATGTGTCCACAGATCCTAGTTGCTGGAGAGAGTGAGCTAGGGAGAGAGCTCAAGATGAGGTTGGAGTCATGAGCTAGACCAGGCAGTGCTTTGATAGGCCATGCATAAGAGTTCAGGTTTTATTCCAGTCACAGTAAGAAGCCGTAATAGAGTTTGTAAAGCAAGGGAATGATGTGAATTGATTTATGCCTTATGAAAGCTTGTTATGCAGCGAATGAATTGTAGAGTCAGGAGTCAAGGCAAGGAGACTAAAAAGACTGTAATCCATGACATAAAAGGATTTCCAACCTGCCCCTGTCCCCCTAGTCTGCACTGTAGTGAGTGTCTCCTTTTGAAAGAGAAAATGCCAGATTATTGTCTTTAGAAAACGACAGAGGAGCTGCATATATTTGTATTATCTTTTATCAAGAATGCAAATTGCAAAATATGAACTCCTCACATGACTGGACATAAACAACAAAGATTTTTGCAGCCTGGTCCTACTGAAATTTATCATCTCTACATAGACCTCTGTGTTTTTACCCCAAATTTGGTAGTATGATTTGGGGGCAAATATCAATTAAGTATGTGAGATGGAAAGTGAAGATACAAACGAATAACTTCTTTAGCATCACAATTTACATGTGAGCCATTTTAAACATCTTCTGACTCTCAGTATAATATACAAAATTCAGGATAAATAGTCAAGCTTATTGGGTATGAAATTATCTCCGGTATAGATCTAGTATCTCTACATATTCCTATTACCTTTGATGATGATCTCACCTTTATATAAGAAGCTCTATTTTGCTCTGAAGACATTACATGGAATTTAAATTTCTTCTAATTTCATTTTGAATTAAAAAACCATCAGTAGTTCTAGTGCAAAACTTGACAATGATGACAAGTTAAGGCTTTATACAGAAAAAAAATTCTTCAAGGAATTAAAAAGCCAATCATCTTACAACAATAAGCACTTACCCACATTTTTTATATGTAGTATTCTGCTTGTCAAAGAAGCTTTAAGAGTCTGCATTAGTGTGTAGAGTTAGTGCCGTGTTGGTGAATTAGAGTTGCTAACTGCCTGAATTGTCAACTGTGCATTTTGGTAGATTTTTGCCTTGAATGCTAATGTGGTCCTTTAAGTATCATTTTGATGAATTTTATTGTTACATTAGAGGCAGTCTGGTTTTTCCAATCAGTCATGTCCACTTCATCACTGTCAATGTGCTACCATAACATTAAATATGACCAGAGGTAAACATTATTGAAAGCTGAGCCTGTTACTGCTGTTTTACAGTAGCGTAATTTTGTTTTTATTTCCTTCGATTTTATGCTGATATGGGTTTCAGCAGTATTTGCCTGCAGCCTCTTTCAACTTTTCCTTTTAATTAAAAAGCCTAATTGGTAGTAATAAAAACTTCCAATTAAGTCTTTTAAATAAAAACTGAAAGCTGAAAGTGGCTGCGGTTGCAGATAGAGGCTGGTACTGACATGTTCACTATGGAGGATACTATTACTACAGGAAAATTTGTGGTTGATGGGTTCAATTTGAGACCTGTGAGTTAAGAGAAGTGGATCTTGGCAAAGCTACTCAAGCAGACAATTATGCAGTTAAACATCCATGTTTTTTGGGGGTCTTTGTTTTTGAGGCAAGAGAGGTACTGAAGGAGATCTTAGATCAATTCTTTTTGTAGTGATAGGTTCACTAGATAAAAAATTTCAGTAATATTGCATTTTTAACAATACAAATAAAAGATTCAAGTATTTAAACAAATTGATAAAATATTCTAGCTTATTTGTTATTTTCATTTTGGTATAAAATAATTTAAAAGTTTTGGCTTTATTTTCCTTTATTTCTTGCATTACAGAAATGTGCTAGAAAAAGCCTGCCATGGAGCCTAGGATTATACAGTCTGTAATTGGACAGAGTGGTGTACAGTTTGCTGATTCTTGTATACTAACTGAGTAATAAAAGACTAAAATAAACATTTCATACTATATGAAATGTATAAATATGTGACTTTCTGGGATTTTCCTTTAAAAATAAATGTTAGATATCCAATTTTTGTTTTTTTTTTTTTGAGACGGAGTCTCGCTCTGTCACCCAGGCTGGAGTGCAATGACGCGATCTCGGCTCACTACAACCTCCGCCTCCTGGGTTCAAGCCAACTCTCCTGCCTCAGCCTCCCGAGTAGCTGGGATTATAGGCACATGCCGCCTCACCAGGCTGATTTCTGTATTTTTAGTAGAGACAGGGTTTCACCATGTTGGCCAGGCTGGCCTGGAACTCCTGACCTCAGGTGATCCACCCACCTTGGCCTCCCAAAGTGCTGGGATTACAGGCGTGAGCCACCATGTCTGGCCTAGATAGCCAATTTTTAATTCCTATTAGCTCATAGTATTATGTGTTTTGGGAAACAGGAAAGATACATCAGGGAGTTGGATTCATAGGAGGGTATTTTAGCTTTGCTCTATAATTAACTCTTCGTTGATTTCATATATTTTGGGAAGATTAAAGGAAGAGCATTTTCTGAGTCTGAATATTTTACTATATTTCACTTGAATAAAATATTATTTTAAATAACTTTTTATCTTGTGATCACTAACTTAACTCATACTTATTTTAAAAATTAGCTTTTATTATCTGTTTGTTGTTATATCTGTTGCATACAGAAAACTTGGAATGTATAAAAAATCAAAATTATATGTAATATTACCTGAAACCACAGTTAACATTTTTTTTATATTTCTGTCCATTTTTTAAAGTGCTCTTTATGCACACAGACACACATACACCCACAGGCAAAAATAATAAAATTAGGATTGTATTATTTATAATGTTTTATTTATTCCTTTTTAACTTAACATTATATTTAAACATTTCCTCTTTTCAAAGACATACGTATGTATCCTAATTTATTTGACTGGTTTCTAATTTTTGGACATTTGGGATTGAGAAGCTAAATACCATAGGAGCAAAGAGTCAGGTTTTGAAATCATGCTATCTGGATTTTAAGTTTTATTTCCAAAATCTACTAGCCACATGATCTTGGACAATTTCTTTTTCTGAGCTTTTGTTTCCCCCTGCATAAGATGCAGAAAAGCACAGTTTGCACCTCATGGAATAGATATGAGGCTTAAATGGTTAATGTATGTAAAGGTGTCATAGCACATAGTTAGCACTACATACAAATTAACTATGATGTTTCCAATTATTTTCTATTTTCAGTAATTTATACGTTTTGTATATTTCTACTTAAATTAGCAAAATTAACTTATTTCCTATAGTCCTTCATCATACAAGATGCCTCTAGAATAATTTATTCACATCTTTAATTCTATATTAGAAAGGTTTGGGAGTTTATTTTCTATGGGGCCACATATTTATTGTTAAGGTTATTGTTAAATGTTTTATATTATATTTGGTGGCTATTCTGAATGAAATATTACCTCTTTTTTTTCTTTCTTTTTTTTTTTTTTTTGAGATGGAGTCTCGCGCTCTTGCCCAGGCTGGAGTGCAGTGGCGCGATCTCGGCTCACCGCAAACTCTGCCTCCCCGGTTCACGCCATTCTCCTGCCTCAGCCTCCCGAGTAACTGGGACTACAGGCACCCGCCACCACTCCTGGCTAATTTTTTTGTATTTTTAGTAGAGACAGGGTTTCACCGTGTTGGCCAGGATGATCTCGATCTCCTGACGTCATGATCCGCCCGCCTCGGCCTCCCAAAGTGCTGGGATTACAGGCGTGAGCCACCGCATATCTCTTTATTGCATTTTCCAATTGCTTGTTGTTTGTAAACCCGTTATTGATTTCTAGAAATTGATCCTATCCAGCAGTTTGCTAAACTTTTAGTAATACCTGAAATTAAATATTACTTTAATGACATAAGGAGCCTCTTGGTAAAATAGTCTGCTTCTCCTCCTTTCAAAAATTAATATTTTTATAGATTTTAGCCTTTTTTAACCTGATTATTGTTATTTTTAGATTTCTGTTTTCCTTTGAGTCAATTTTCGATTTCACATGTGTTTTTCCAGAAAATCATCTATTTCATCAATTTTTTCAAATATCTTAACGTACAATTTTGCATTTAATGCACAGGTAGTGAAAAATTATTTGTTATCAGAGCTACTTTTTTTTTTTTTGAGACGGAGTTTCACTCTTGTTGTCCAGGCTGGAGTGTAATGGTGCCATCTTGGCTCGCCGCAACCTCTGCCTCTCAGGTTCAAGCAATTCTCCTGCCTCAGCCTCCTGAGTAGCTGGGATTACAGGCATGCACCAGCACACCCAGCTAAGTTTCTATTTTTAGTAGAGATGGGGTTTCTCCATGTTGGTCAGGCTGGTCTCGAACTCCCGACCTCAGGTGATCCACCTGCCTTGGCCTCCCAAAGTGCTGGGATTACAGGCGTGAGCCACTGCGCCTGGCTAGAGCCACTTTTTATATTTAATTTTATTTGCCCATTATTTAATCTTTTATTCTTGGCTAGGTTTTCTAGAGATTTATTAACATTATTATTTTAAAAAATATAAGTTCCTGGATTTATTTTATTGTTTTCTCTGTTTCAATTTTATTTTTACTCTTATTTTTAAAACTTAATTATTTTTTAAGTTTCTCCAGATAATTGACTAGCTCAAGTAATTATTATGAGTATTATGACACTGTTTTCATCATAAATTTGCCTCTGAATATTGCTTTGCTTGCATTTAGTACATCTTGCTATAAATTAATTTTTTTCTCTCATTTTCTCGTATGCTCATAAATTTTAAAAGCGTTTTTTTTTTCTCCTAATGTTTTATACTGCTGTTTACAATTTTCTCATTATTTCTTATCTTGGCTCTTGGTTACTGTGGAAGTTTCTTTATCTGTGAGTCTCCCTGTCACACTGTGCTCTGGACTGCTGCTAGGAGGACCTTTTAAAAAGCAATACACTCTATTTTTTCTAATTAAGTGTATCCACTGACTCTCCATTCTATATGATGTAAAGTCAAAGACCTTAGAAGACACATTGGGCCCTCTGTAATTTAGCCCTAACCTTCATGTGTAATCCTCATCTGCCCTTTTGATCCCATCACCTCCTGAAAATCTACTTCTTATTCCCATTATGTGGCTGCCTTTATTTGGTTGCTCTAATACTCTTACTCTACTTCTCTGGCCACATGCTTTATCATGTGTAGTGCCTTTTGTGTAACTTCTCCTTTATCCCCATCAACAATCCATCCATCCCTCCTGGGTACTGTCTAGAGTTTTAGAGCTATGTGATACAGCACTCACCATGCTCTATGGGCATATGTGCCTCCATTCTTGTCTCCCACAGTTGGCTGTTGATAAGAATAGAGAACAAGTTTTGACTTTTATATCACCATTACAATGAATCATCAAAATAATTGATGAACTTGATGTTCTTAATTTATGAAAATTAAGAAATTGTGATTCAGAGAAGTTAATATTTTCAAAGTCACAGACTAGTCAATAACATAGATAGAATAACTCAAATTTATATGTACTTCACTTATGTTCACAAGCTTTGACAAAAGTATTTCCTTATGGCCAAAGAAAATAGATGAAGGGCAGTGTCTGCCGGTTTAGCTTGAAATAGTCCAATACCAGCACAATACTCATTTAAAGTACTTTCTTCCATATTCCATATTGTGTCATTAGTTTAGTTCTACTCAAATATGTAGTCATATGTATTTTAATATAAAGCAATATTTTTTATTCTCCACTATGAAAAATAGTAATCTTTTACCTGGACTTAATAGTTAACTGTAAATGTTATTCTATGATGAGTCTATCACATTACCATTGTTAGACTAAATTACAAAGAAATGAAGCCATATTTTAAATTGAGCATTGAGGTAATTTCCTTTTTATATTAATTCAGGCTCCCATTGGGGCATAAATATAAATAACAGCAGGGTTGACTTCTTCAGTCACTGAACAGAGGTACCCAAATGCTACTGTAAAGTTGTATGGTGCAAAATTTTTAAGCTAACCTAGGTGAAAATTTCTGTATACTTATCATCTTATTGAGATAGCAAGCCACTTTTCATCAAGTGTGCTGAAAGATTATCTGAGCTCTGGGTCTTTTACTAATTTGGAAAACTTGTCAAAGGACAGTAAAACTCACATTCACAGAAAAAAATCTGTGTAGTAGAATAATCCTTCATATTTATCTTTCATGTGATTATGTTTTATATATAGATTAGCATTCATACAGTATTTAAACTATTTTTTTACATTTTTTTATTGTATGTTTTTTTCCTAGGCTTCTTTTCAGGTGGATAAACCAATTCTTTATTGTCATATTTACCATCTCTAATACCTATTGAACACACTGAGATGATCTAGAAGCATATCATTTGAGTTAAATTCTTTGTAGTTCTTATAGCTGCTGAAGGTCTGATTAATTTGGTGCAAGCTAACTTCCCTGTGCTTGTTACTGTCAACATTTGACTCCATTCATATTCACCCATTCACTTATTTTATTCCAGTCAATAGAATTTCTTCTTATAAAAACCCTCAGGTAGATTGTTAAAAACTTGTTCAACAGTTATGTTATCATTAATCACTTTAACATTCTACACATATTCATAGATCATAGACATCAACAAGAGAAATAGTGTACCGTGATATACACAGTTGGCTATTCCTCATGTGAGATCTTCACTCTGTTGTCTCTTTCCACATGAGTTTTACTTTCCAAGATAATTTCGAAGTTGACTTTGAAGGAAACTTTAAGCAACTGTATTTACTTGACTGTAATTTTCATTATATTATTCCACAACCCCTCCCCTTCTTAGTTCATAGCTTGTCAAATCAGTACTCTGGTGATTTGATTTAAAGATTTCCTTAATATTAGATTTTAAATGATGTAAGGTGGCCACCTGAAGTTATGGTGCAGGACGTTTACATAAAAGAAACAATGAGATTTAGGATCATTTGACTTGCCCTGGCAATAAAACCAGTTCCATAAATAAGCATGTGTGGATATTCTACTAGGCTTAAATTTACTTACTACTAATTTGCAAATTGTGGTTGGGTTAGGATGATTATCACTTTTGCTGTTAAGTTTATTTGATGGAGCTACAGGGATAAAACCAAATAATGAATGAATTTCTGTCATCATCATGAATATCTTTATGTTCCAAGATGGCTCTCTAACTTAGCTATTTTTAGCACTGCATCTGTCTGTTTGAAGGTACTTTAATAAAGTTATTAACCTTTGTAAAGTAAATAAAAAATGATACGGAAATAACCCAAATCAGAATTTTTAGTACTTAAATATTGGCAGAGAAGTAAAAGCAATAAGAGATAAAATTATATGTTCTTGTATTTTATAAATCAAATTTTATCTAGGCCAATTTTATCAGAGAGTTGAACTGATGAAAATTGATTTATAGAAGTCAATTTGTGTGTGTGTGTGTGAATTTCAAACTATTAAACACTGTGTAGTCCATAATGTTACAAAATCATTAAAAAAAAAGAAGAGGAGAAAAGAACATACAACTCTGCATGTCTCCACAGACTTGTGAGTCATAATACCACAAGCTCATCTCCTCTACTGGCCCAGTGACATTAGAATAATGTGTTCTGCCAGCCATGGCTCTTTCCCTTTTGAACATATCTCAAATAGGCATACCTTTAATTTTTCTCATAAAGGAAATGGACAGCAATTTATAGTCATTTATTACACTTGAAAATATTCTACTACAAACTGTTTTCATGGAAAATCATGGA
This sequence comes from Hylobates moloch, assembly GCF_009828535.3. Lineage (NCBI taxonomy): Eukaryota > Metazoa > Chordata > Mammalia > Primates > Hylobatidae > Hylobates > Hylobates moloch. Next base: position 62,355,061 of record NW_026652284.1, read on the forward strand.
TTGCTCAGTATGGAAAAATAGAATACTGTAGATAGAATATGTTTATGCACAAATATGATAAAACCTAATGTCATTCAATTGCCAGCCTTCCTACCCTATTCTCTCTTCTGTTTCCTCTCCCCTCAGACTTCTGCAGCTTACTATGCTTTAGGATTTATTGGGAGAAAAGGTCTTGTCCTGTTTGGAGTCATTCCCACTGAAGCTACTCCCTGGAGTCTTTCCCAGCCCTACTTTGAGCCTGTTTACCTTGGTGCTGTTCCTTGCTGAATATTCCTGGATAAAGTCACTCAATAGGATGCAATGCTGCTCACTTCTCAGCAGAGCCAAGAGAGAGGTAAAAGTAAGTGGTCCACACTTCCATATACTGCCTCCTCCCTTTATTTATTTCTGATACTCTCAGTAAATTAATGCACATTCATCAGACTTGACAAAAGTTTTGTGAGGGTTTCCAGAGATTTATTGTAGTGGGAAGATGAATTCTATCTTCTGACTGCCTCCTGTGTGAGGAGGAAGCACCTTTCTAATGGGGTGTTGGGAATCTGGTCTGCAGGTCTTATCTTTGCTTTCTGGACTTCAGGGCATTTCAATTGTTCCAGAACACCTTCTTTAAATCTCATGGCATGAATATTCATTATTTTAGAGGAAGACCCATGAGACAAATACTCCAAAGTGCATTTGTCTATTTCAAAATTTACTTTAAAGGCAACATAACCTATGTTTTCAGGAAAATATGTCTTTTCCACGGTTTTATCCATATGCCTCCGCTTTATGGTCTGACTTCCAGAAATTGATTATAGCCAAAAGGAGCTCTGCCTGTTGGGAATTTGCCCTTGTTATTCTTATAAGACTTGGAACTCCTGGGGAGAGGGTGGTAGCTTTGAGTATTTTTAACAGTGAAATCCCTTGGAAGCATCATTTATTTTCAAAAGCTCGTATTTTCTTTCTTCTTCCATCACAACTCCTCTTGTTCCTCCCTTCCTCTGTTTTTCCTTGCTAATATGTTTTTAGAGTCTAATATGTATGCGTTATGAAAATAATTTAAATAAAATGTCCTCTAAAAGGTTTCATGAAAGAGGTATCTTTTACGAGAAAGTGAATATGTTGAAAGTGAAATCAGTAATAGGATTTATACACACTTCCATACTGATAATTTGGCTTTAAAAAGTAATGGTTAAGTTAAAAAGATAGTAACTATGACTGGATCATGTGATTAGGCTTTGTGTCCCCACCCAAATGTCATCTTGAATTGTAATCCCCAAGTGTTGAGGGAGAGACCTGCTGGGAGGTGATTGGATCATGGGGGCAGTTTCCCCTGTGCTGTTCTCATGATAGTGAGTGAGTACTCATGAGTTTTGATGGCTTTATGAGGGGCTGCTCCCCCTTAGCTTCTTTTGGACGCTCTTTCTCACCTGTTGACGTGTAAGACGTGCCTCTTCCCCTTCTGTCATGATTATAAGTTTCCTGAGGCTTCCCCAGCCGTGCAGAACTGTGAGTCAAACAAACCTATTTTCTTTATAAATTACCCAGTCTCAGGTATGTCTTTATAGCAGTGTGAATGTTTTAATTAAGGTTTTAGTTTTGGAGAGAGAGGTTGAAAACAAATATCTCTGCTCTGTCTTATCTCTTTCAACCAATTCTCCACATGTTTTGCCTCTAGACCCAGCAAACTCAAATGCTTGGATGAGCTGCTAAGTAGAAATAAAAATGATAATTCTCTTTTATTTCTTCTTTTTCTATGCAGTCATAATAGGTGGATTTTCATTAAACATGGGAAGATAAAAAATGGGAAATGCACTTTCCCTGAACTCTCTCAATGTTCTATAAAATGTTCAATTAATTGTACTTGCCACTGTCCATATTTCTTTTCATATACTTTAGATTGCGTGAGGTCTCTCCCGTGGCTCAGTTAACATTAAGAAAAGAGACCCAATTTATTATTTTTTACTGAACTTAGAACAGCTAGTGAATAAATACCACTACTAATCATTTCATTTGCTTCGTGACCTGTTGTTTAAACTTTTGAGGAACCATAACACAGTAGAAACTAAAACTGTCTTGAAAGAAAAGTCAGCTAGTAGGTAATAGGAATAAAACTTGATTTTTTTTCCATGCCTTCGTGCACCACAGCTAGGCAATGTCTTTCAAGTAGGTCATCAAATCATGTAATAACCAAGCAAGTAATTCCATTCCACATACCACATAGAGAATTAATTAGAATTAAACATTACAAAAGAGGATACTGAAATGGTTAAGAACATGAGGATTTGCACATAGAGAAATTTGGGTATGAATCCCAGCTCTGTAATCTAATGACTATGTGACTTGGAACAAGTTATTTACAACCGAGACACTGAATGTAGAACATCAGAAATAATAAATGGCACACGATGATAGCTCAATAACTCAGTAATGCTATTGTCAATGGAAACCAAACAAGAACATTTTTTCTGTCATTGTTATAATCAAGGGACTATTTTGGCATAATGGAGCAAAGTTCAAAATAGTGATTTCTTTTGTATTTCAGAAAATGTGAAGCTCTATCAGTTTGTATTATTGGAAAGGTGTGTGTGTGTGTGTGTGTGTGTGTGTGTGTGTGTGTGTGTGTATGTTAAGGAGAGAGAGAAAGAACTGGCAGAGTGGGTAGTGATGTGTTCCATCTCGGGTATTCTTAAATGGACTATTTATACATTCTTTGGTGGCAGTGTAATGCAAAGAGCAATGAACTTGGAACAAGAAAACTTAGGTTTCTATCTCAGCACTGTCAACTTTGATTATATTAAATACTTGATTTGCATAGGTGCCTAACAACTGTTTTTTAGATTTAAAGACAAATGAGTTGTTAGTCCTGGAATATCAGGGTTGGATGTAACTTCAGTAGGCTACAATATTTGCTTCTTTTAAAGATCATGACAGAGTGATGAGAACCTGAAAATAAGCTGAGGTCAAGTGGGTGTCCATGTCTGTGAAACTGATGGAGGCTGATAAAAATGTCACATCTTCCAGGTCAGGTGCAGTGGCTCTTGTCTATAATCCCAGCACTTTTGGAGGTTGAGGTGGGAGGATTGGTTGATCCCAGAAGTTTGAGACCAGCCTGGACAAGATAGCAAGACCCTATCTCTGCAAGAAATTAAAAGAAAATATTAACCAGGGGTGGTGACTTTCCCTTGTAGTCCCAGCTATTCAGGAGGCTGAGGTGAGGATCACTGCAGCCCAGGAGGTTGAGGCTGCAGTGAGCCATGATCATGCCACTGCACTTTAGCCTGGGCGAGAGAGCAAGGTCCTGCCTCAAATATATGATCACATTCTCCAAAAAAATTTTTTCACCCGACCTGCAGCCACTAATAGAAACTTCATTGTTACTTAATAATTTACTTTGGTTAGTAATTCCTAAAGTTTTTTTGTCTTAATAATAACTGATGACCCCAGAACTCTTATTTGATTATATCTATTGAAATTGCTGTATTAAAATTAGAACTGAGAAACAAAAAGTATTATAATTAGACCATTACCTGTTAAGATAAATAATATTTTCACAAAAAAGAACTACATTTTTCAAAACTAAAAACAAAATAAGAAGAGTGGTATTTCCCCCAATCCCCCATTTTTGCAAATTTGACTGAAGTTTGACTTAAGACAGCTAGATTTTCATATTTGCCTCTGCATTCAATCTGTTGAGATATCACCTGTCATGTAGCCCTGGAAAACTCTACTATATACTTATAAAAGTATGAGAGTGAAAAAGGAAATTGATGTCTTAGATTTGTTATGAAATAAATTTTGACCTCATGAGCTTCCTGAAAATATTTCAGGGTCTCTTGTGGGTTCCTGGTCCATATTTTGAGAAGCGCTGATATAGGTTAATCATTGTTGCTTTCAGCTGTATTTTTTGAATTCAAAGACCCTTGGTAAGCAAGGTATATTTACTCAACGACTTGGGGTGAATTTATTAAATTCCTGAGTCCTTCTGAGTGGGAGAGATGGAAAGGATAAAAGCAATGTAGACTTGAAGGGAATGTGGCCTTAGAGAGTATGGAACATGGGGGCAATGAATCAATATTAATTTCATTTGCAGTATGCAAACTGGCTCCATTAATTAACAATGTCTTAAATTTGGATCAGTTTCTTAATCTTTCTAACTCTCAGATTCCCCATCTATAAGAGAGGAATAATAATATTTAATTCATGGTGTTGTTGTGATGATTAAATCAGGTAACATACGTAATATGCTTAGCTTAATGTCTGACATATAGTAAGTAGTCCATTATTAAATTGTTGTTTTAATTGTTATTTTATACAGTATTTGACCTGCTTATAAACACAGGTAAATTCTTTCTTCAGAGTTATACTTTTCTGCAGCAAAAAGTATCTTTATACAAAAGCTTTCCATATTTAGAATAATGTCCTTAGGTTAGGATCCTCCTAGAATTACTGGCTCAATGGACATTTTTAAAGCTTTGAATTTATGTTAGGAAATTACTTTTTAAAGGGCTATATCATTACCACTTCTATCAGGAATGTATAAGAGCATTTGATAAGCTTGTATAGATTCTGAGCCCTGGGATATAGGAGTAAGGAAAACAGAGGAGCTGCAGTTTTAAATGTATCAGGAAATATAATTTGTTTAAAGTTTTACAAATTGGATAAGTAAGAAATGAAATGTCTTCTGAGCACAAAGTACCAACGTAAGCACTTGGGAAAATTCGTGTGGTCTTTCGTATATATGAAAGCTTTCTAGTGATTCAACTAGCATTTAATAAAAGTAAATTTATTATGTTTTCCTGAACCCCTAGTACTAAAGATTTTGTTTGGTTTTGGCTGGTGGACATTTATAAGCTTTCATAGCATGGTTTATCAACCTATTTATTTTTGAGGCAGGAGCTTACACTTGGGCAGAATATTCTAAGGGCTCTAAATTTTCTCCTGTTTTACAATCCTGGTAGATATGAGGCAGGTTTGAGGGCAGTATAGAGGAGAGAGTGGAAGTAGTTAGACCGGGATTGAAATTCAAGACAGACATGATGAGACAGATTCTCAACTAGGACTGAGGAAGTAAGAATGTGGAAGAGAGGATCAGATGGTGTTATGGCTGAATTGTGCTTCTTCCAAAATTCATATGTTGAAATCCTAACCCCCAGTATCTCAGAGTGTGACTATATTCAGAGATAGGATCTTTAACAAGATAATTAAGGTTAAATGAGGTCATTGGGGTGGCCCCTAATCCAATATGACTGATGTCCACATAAGAAAAGCAAATTAGGACACAGACACATACAGAAGGGAGACCACATAAGGACACCAGAAGACAGCCATCTAGAGGCCAAGGAAGGCGGCCTCAGAATGACACCAAGCCATTGACTCCTTAATCTTGGATTCCAGCCACCAGAACTATGAGGAAATAAATTCTTGATGTTTAAGATATCCAGTCTGTGGTACTTAGTTAGCAGCCCTAGCACCCTAATACCGATGGGATCTGGAGGAAAGGGTAAGTCAATTCATGTTCCATGAGTTTCTTTCTTTTTTTTCTTTTTTTTTTTTTTTTTTTTTTTTTTTTTTTTTTTTTTTTTTTTTTTTTTTTTTTTTTTTTTTTTTTTTTCTTTTCTCTCTTCTCTTCTCTTTTCTTCTCTTCTCTTCTCTTTTCTTCTTTTCTTTTCTTTCTTTCTTTCACAGAGTCTTGCTCTGTCTCCCAGGCTAGAGTGCAGTGGCTTTAATCTTGGCTCACTGCAACCTCTGCCTCCTGGGTTCAAGCGATTCTCATGGCTCAGCCTCTCGAGTAGCTGGGACTGCAGGCAGGCACCACCACACCGACTAATTTTTGTATTTTTAGTAGAGACAGGGTTTCATCATGTTGGCCAGGGTGGTTTCAAACATTCTGGCCTCAAGTGATCTGCCCACCTTGCCCTCCCAAAGTGTTGGGATTATAGGTGTGAGCCACTGCACCAGACCAGAGTCCCTTTTTATCTTTTTCAACTTCTATTTTAGAATCAGGAGATACTTGTGCATTTTTGTTACAAAGATATATTCAGTGATGCTGAGGCTTGTGGTGTAACTGAAGCTGTCACCCAGGTAGTAAGCATCGTGCCAAACAGGTATTCAATCCTTGCCTGTTGCCCTCTCTTCTCCCTCTGGAAGTCCCCAGTGTTCATTGTTTCCATCATTATGTCCATGTGTATACTAGGGTTAGCTCCCACTTATAAGTGAGAACATGAAGTATTTGGTTTTCTGTCACAGCATTAACTCGCCAAGTATAATGGCCTCCAGCTATATCTGTGTTTCTGCAAAGGACATGATTTCATTCTTTTTTTGTGGTTGTATGTGTACATGGTATATATGTAAACATTTTTCTTTATCCAATCCACCAATGATGGGCACCTGGGTTGATTTCATATTTTTGCTATTGTGAATAACACTGTGATGAACACACAATGCATGTGTCCTTTTGGTAGGATGATTTATTTTCCTTTGGATATATACCAAGTCATGGGATTGCTGAGTCTAATAGTAGTTCAACTGTCCCCTGAGAAATCTCTAAACTACTCTTCACAGTGGCTGGATTAATTTACATTCCCACCAACAGTGTATTAGCGTCCCCATTTCTCTGCAGCCTCACCAATATCTGTTAGTTTTTGAATTTTTAACAAAAGCCATTCTCACTGATATGAGATGGTATCTCATTGTGGTTTTGATTTGCATTTCTCTAATAAGTGATGATGAGCATTTCATATATTTGTTGGCTTCTTGTGTGTCTTCTTATATGGCATGCTAATTCTCACAAGCATAAAAAAGTTTTACTTGGTCATTTATTTTCCAAATGACCTTTAATGTACCTCTTTAAAAATTTTAAGTGAACTACCAGAAGGTCTTCTTACAGCATAACTTTTGCCCTGTTAAGCATTTTTTCTACTAAACTTTTTTTTTCTTTTTGCAATTGTTGCAAGCTGCTTTGGAATAAATGTAAACTTCCTTAATTGAATTAGGTTTTATTAAAGTTATAGAACTATGGATAATTAAGTCATGAACAATAAACTAAGAGATTCTAGTGGAAAAAAAATCAATGCGTGCAGACCTGATGGTTGTTTATCCTTGAGATACTAAATTAGAGACTGCAAGACTGCATTGTGTATACTAAATTTGGAGCTAGTCTACATGAATAGATGGATCATAAACCAATTTAATGGTGACAGCTTCAATGTAACAACTTTTCTCTTGCTTTTCTGACATTTTGCACACTGAAAACATATTCTGAAATATTTCTTTAAAAGGGAGACTGTTATTCACATTATTAGTTTCACATTATTAGTATTTTTTTCCTTTGTTAAGTAGAAAAATACCTATAGTGATTTGGAATTAAGCAAAGAGACTAAATGGCAAATACTTCTGTTTTGAGAAAGAGTCTTTAAAATATTTGATCATATTATCTATTCATTAATTTATTAGTTAATTACCAAGAGCTTTTTTAATTTTTTTGAGCTATTTTAGAATTTAAGGAGATAGACTATGGGTTCTTTTGGTTATCTTTATTTATTTCTGTAGGAATCCCTGGAAGATGTATAGGGCGACACATTAAAAAGGAGCACAGTATTTTTTTTTAATAAGTTGAAGATTTCTTCCTTCTTTATTTTCATCATATGGATTAGGTGTGTAGGATATGATCTGTATAAAGGTTAACATAAATTTCAATGAAAATATAAAGAATGTAATTCTAAGAAAATACAATATTAGAACAGCTATGTAACTACAAATTCACATAAATTCATTGTTCACTTGTATATCTAAATTATACACATTTTATGTCCTAAATATATCTTAATTTCAGCTGTTTTCCTCTCTCTTTCTCTCTCTGTCTCTCCTTCCCTCCTTTCTTCCTTCCTTCTCTATACCACCTTAGCTCATAGATTCATCTTACTGCACTACTCAGGTGATTTCTACTGTGGTTTATGTGACTGTGTCCCCCAGGAGTTATGCTGTGCTCAACCATTGTGGACTGCCCTGTCCCCAGCAGTCCCATGGATCCCAGATTTGGCTACTTCTTAATTTCTACAATAGTGCCATAACTGGTCTCTATTAATTCCCTCTACTTGGTTTTCTACTTCAAATTCAAGAAAGTAGACAAAAATTTAAGTTATGTAATGGCAGTTGGTTGATAGGAAGTGCTTTAAACACTGAAATACCCCTGGGGGAATAGATCCATCAGACACGCTCAGGCTTCCTTATTAATTTCACTGCAGCCCATTTTTCTTATCTGTTTTTCTAAAGTAGTTAAAATTCTTCTAAAGAGATCATTTAGTATCTGAAAAAAAATCCATGGAAACTTAATCTTCTCTGGTTATTGGGTTGGGTATTAAAGAATTTTTGTGGATCTTTGCTTCCTTATCTGTAAAATGAAGGTCGTGATACTATACTGGAGGTTTTTAAACTCACAATAGTACAAGACATTGTTAAAAATATAGATTCAAAGTCTCCACTCCACGATTTTGAAATTTCAGGGCCTCAGACCCAAGACAATGTATTCCTGACATGCTTCCCAGGTGATTGGGACTTGGGAACCATTGGAACAGGAATTATGATACTTTTACACATACAAGTGCCCATGATGAAATTTTTTCATCTACATTTGAGTTTTTTGGGATAACTTGCTTCCTTTTTCTCTGCACTTCCTGCCCCTCACCTCATTAGTTTGCATTTTGCTTGCTATTTGTTCAGCTTGCTAATTTATTTTAAGTCAGAAATGCAGTGTTAGTATATTGATAGCACGTGTTATGCCTTGAGTTATTTTACCATATGTCTGCTTCCCACTTTTGCAACTCTGTTGTAACTCTTCTTTGTTTTTTTTTTTTTGAGACAGAGTCTTGCTCTGTCGCCAGGCTGGAGTGCAGTGGCGCAATCTCGGCTCACTGCAACTTCTGCCTCCCGGGTTCAAGTGATTCTCCTGCCTCAGCCTCCTGAATAGCTGGGACTACAGGCGTCCGCCACCACGTCTGGCTAATTTTTGTATTTTTAGTAGAGACGGGGTTTCACCATGTTGGCCAGGATGGTCTCCATCTCTTGACCTTGTGATCCGCCCGCCTCAGCCTCCCAAAGTGCTGGGATTACAGGCATGAGCCACCACGCCCGGCCTATGGTAACTCTTTATTTAATTTCTGTGCTTGAATTATTAGCTATATCTACTTTGATCTCGACTTTTTTTTCGTAACACAAATTGAATGAATTTCCTGAACAAATATAGAAGACAAATTACTAAAATGTATACACTAAAATTAAAATTCTAAGCCCCCAGCTAACTGGATTCCCTTCTTGGCCAAGGGCATTCCAAAGAAACCTGAAAAACTAGTGCATGCCATGACAGGAAGGGCAGGTCCAATAGGCCTTATTGTACCGCCTTTCTTTTGGAGGCTAGACAAAACTGACTAACATTAACATTAAAATAGAGATCCTGAAACTGACAGAACAGACTGTTCGGAGCAATAAGATAAAACTCTAACCTGACTTAACCAATGTATACCTTGCATGTATTGATTTATGTCTTTGCCTGTAACTTCTGTCTTCCTAAAATGTATAAAATCAAGCTGTAACCCAACCACTTTGGGCACATGTTCCCAAGACATCCTGAGACGGTGTCATGGGCCATGATCCTTAACTTTTGCAAAATAAGCCTCTAAATTGATTGAAACCTGTCTCAGATACCTTTGGTTTACAAATGCTAAAAAGGAATAAAACTATTGTAGATTGGCTCACTCTAACAACAGGAAACACCATGACAGATAAAATATTTGAAGTCAGAAAGAATTGCCTCTGAATTTTGCATGTTTTAAGAGGACTACAGAATGAGAAGAAAAGAAGGCATTGTTGTTGACAGGTAATGGGGGCCATTGAATAACTTATCAGTTTTTTATGGTGTACTTATTCTATATCAGACTGTCCTGGTGATGCAGGGGTGAATAACAGACAACATCCTTGCTCATCTATATTAGAATTGTATTGGTGGGGAGACAGAGAGACAATCAATAATCAATTGATAATTCATTAAGTAAATGCTAATATTTAAATAATGATAAGTGTTACAAAGAAAATTTTAATGGGCTGGTGTGATGGAAAGTAACTATGTGGTTACTTTGTATTATGAGGCTAGGAATGGGTCCTCTCTGAAAAGATAACATTTAAGCATGAAATTGAGTGATCAGAGGCAACTATGCAAAGATCGGGGGAAAATATTCCAAGAAAAAGGAGAAGCTTAGTGTAAAGATCTTAAATCTGAGGACAAGCTTGGTTTCTTTGAGGAGCCAGAACAAGGTCAATGTGTTAGGAGAGTAGTGGATTATAGGAGAGAGTATTGGGAAGTAGCAGAACAGCAGCTAAATCTTATAAGGTGCTGAAAGGGTTATGTATAAGCCAAAAGAAGATAGTGACATTATTTTATTTAGTTTGCATTTTTGACTGCCATGTGAGGAACGTACTAAAAGGGACCAAAGAGAAATTAGAAAACTCAGATGGGAGCCTATTGCATTGGCAAAGCAAGGCATGGTTGTGCTTTGGATTTGAGTGATGTTAGTAGAGACAGAAAGAAGTGTAAGGATTTTGAAATGGGATTTCAAGGTAGGGTGCACAAGACTTACTTATAGATTCGTAAGGATATTGAGAGAAAGAGAAGCCCACAAAAGTAGGTCTTGAGTAACTGAGGGAACAGTAGTGCTATTTACTTGGAGGTGCATGACTGGGCAACAACCTATCACCTCCCTACTTGTCCTTTATAATTTTCTCAGGTGTTTTTATGTGAGACCCCACAATCAGTCTCATATAGTGAAAAAAGTTTTAAAAACATCTAAGCTCTGCCCCCCACCAGCTTTGGGCTGTTGGGAAATTTGCAAGATTTTGTAACGTCAAATTTCTAATTTGTAATCTCAGCATTGGATGAGATCATGAATGTGCATAGGAGGGGGCTGTACAGAAAAAGAGTCTAAGTCTTTACATAAAAATCCAAACATTTCCCAACAATATTCTATTCTGTCACCACAGAATACAATTCTCATGATTAGGTACCACTAATCACGGTTATCACTTATGGTCATTTTAGTGAATTTTATCTGAAATGATGGAGGACTCTGAAGTTCTTTCCATCTATCTGAAGATAGACCTGTCCTGAACTATAATTACCATTTGAATTTACTTCGCAGGACCGATCATTTCTCTAGTTTATTAACTCACAGCATCATGATCATACTGGACAAACTATATTATTCTTCTGACCTTGAAAGGCTATGTGTCTTCTTAATTGCCTAAAAGCAAATTATCACACCTAGAGGCCAAAGTAGTGTCAGATAAGCTCCATGAAAATGAGACAGCTGGTCAATTGGGTAAACTGATGAAAACTCAGCTATGACTCACTATCAAAGTTTACATGTATGTTTACATGTGTATGTTTGAATCATATGTAAATACAAAGTAATAAACCAGAATGAGAGAGAGATATACAAGTCTAGACGCTACTAGAAATAGTTTCTTTTCGCAATTTTTAAAATTGTGTTAAAATACACATAAAGTAAAATTTACCATTTTTACATATATAGTTCTGTGGTATTAAATACATTTATAATGTTGTACAACCAACACCACTATATAACCATCTCTATAACTCATTAAAATTTTATTTTTATTTTTATTTTTATTTTTTTTGAGATGGAGTCTCGCTCTGTCGCCTAGGCTGGAGTGCAGTGGTGCAATCTTGGCTCACTGCAACCTCCTCCTCCTGGGTTCAAGCGATTCTCCTGCCTCAGCCTCCTGAGTAGCTGGGATTACAAGCATGTGCTGCCATGCCTGGCTAATTTTTTTGTATTTTTAGTAGAGATGGGGTTTCACCATGTTGGTCAGGCTGGTTTCAAACTCCTGACCTCGTGATCCACCCGCCTTGGCCTCCCAAAGGGCTGGGATTACAGGGGTAAGCCACTGTGCCTGGCCTATTCTGTTTTTTAAGGTGTATGACATGATGTTTTGATATACATATAAGTAGTGAAATGGTTACTATAGTCAAACAAAGTAACATATCCATTATATCACAGTTACCCGAATCTTTTGTGTGTGTCAGGAGCATCTAAAATCTACTCTTTTAGCAAAAATTCTGAATACAGTATTAACTGTAGTCCTCATGTTGTACCTTAGATCTCTAGACTTGTTCCTCCTGCATATCTGCTACTGTGTAATTTTTGCCCATTTTCACCCATCCCTCCACACCCACCCCAGTAACCACTGTTTCATTCTCTATTTCTGTTTTAAATGTTTTTGATTCCACATATAATGAGATCATGCAGTATTTTTCTTTTCATGTCTGGCTTATTTCACTTAGCATAATGTCCTCCAGGTTTACTCATGTTGTAGCAAATGGCAGGCTCTCCTTTTTTAAGGCTAAATAATATTCCATTATATCTATATTTATATCTATGTGTGTGGGTGTAAAAAGAAAAAAATGTATATATATATATGTATATACACATAGACATCGCATTTTTTTTGCTTTGTTTTTTCTTCTTGAGACAAGGTCTTTTTATGTTGCCCAGGGCGGAGTGCAGTGGTGGGATCAAGCTTACTGCAGCCTCAACTTTCTGGGCCAAAGTGATTCTCCCACCTCAGCCTCCTGAGTAGCTGGGACTACATGCACATGCCACCTCATCTGGCCAATTTATGTTTTATTTTTGTTTTTTAAACACATTTTTTAATCCACTTTCTCGTTGTGGAACACTTTGGTTGTTCCTTTATCTTGGCTGTCATGAATAATGCTGCTGTGAGTGCAGATATCTTTACAAGGTGGTAATTTCATTTCCTTTGGGTATACACAGAAGAGTTATTGTTGGATCGTATGATAGTTCTATTTTTAATTTCTTTTTTTTTTTTTGAGATGGAGTCTCTCTCTGTCCCCCAGGCTGGGGTGCAGTGGGGTGATCTTGGCTCACTGCAACCTTCGCCTCCCAGGTTCAAGCAATTCTCCTGTCTCAGCCTCCTGAGTAGCTGGGATTATAGGTGCCCACTACCATGCCCAGCTAATTTTTGTATTTTTAGTAGAGATGGGGTTTCACCATGTTGGCCAGGCTTGTCTGGAACTCCTGACCTCATGATCCGCCCACCTCGGCCTCCCAAAGTGCTGGGATTACAGGCATGAGCCACCACGCCCAGCTGGATCATATGATAGTTTTATTTTTAATTTCTTTAGGAACCTCCATACTGTTTTCCTCAGTGGCTGCACCCACCTACATTTCCACCAATAGCATAAAAGGTTTCCCTTTCCTCCACACCCTTGCCAACACTGATCTCTTGTTAGGAACTAGCATCCTAACAGGTGTGAAGCATTATTGTGGTTTCGATTTGTAATTCCTTGGTAATTAGTGATGTTGGGCACCTTTTCATACACCTGTTGGCCATTTTTATGTATTCTTTGAAGAAATGTCTATTCAGGTCCTTCACCCATTTTTTCATTGGGTTATTTGTTTTTCTGCCATTGAATTTTGTGAGTTCTGTATAAATTTTGAATATTAACCCTTATCACATAAATGACTTGCAAATTTTCTACTAATATATAGGCTTTTTATCTTTTTGGTTGTTTCCTTTCTGTGCAGAAGCTTTTTGGTGTGTGTGATATGTTCCCATTTATTTATTTTTCTTCTGTAGCCTGAACTTTTGGTGTGATATCCAAAAAAATCATTGCCAAGGCCTATGTCAAGGCACTTTTTTTTCTGTGTTTTTTCCTAAGACTTTTACAGTTTTGGGTCTTACATTTAGATGTTTTATACATTTCGAGTTGATTTTTGTGTATGGAGTAAGGTCAAGGGTCCAATTTCATTTTTTTGCATATCTATGTATAGACTTCTCAGCATCATTTATTGAAGAGACTAGCTTTTCCCCATTATGTCTTTTTGGCGCCCTTGTCAAAAATCAGTTAACTGGATATTTTTGTGATTACAATTACATAATGTTTTTTTCTTAAAAATATAGAATAAACATTTTCCTACCTTTGTATGTACTGTGAGGACCTGATTTGCAATATTTGTATGGTATTACTTTATATGAATGAGTCATGAGTTATTTAATAAATTCTCTAATCTCTAAGAGAACCCTGATATCACTACCAGTATCACAGTTTTCTGCTAGTTAAAGTAGGGTTGAGAATTTCAGAGACGCGTGGACTCACTCATTTGTGGATTCACTTTGCTTTTGGCTGCTAATGTAGAGTTATGATCAGCTATATCCCACTGAATATACTTCATATTTTGAGTACAGATTCTCTTTGATATGGGATTTTGATATAGTAAAGCATAGCTTTGGGCTCATAATTTTTTTCATGTATGGTGGATAAATAGAATTATTTTAGAAAAGGAAGGAAATGGTATACTTTAAGAAGTCTGTATAACTTACCTTTAGCTCTTTTTCTATATTTAAATATATTTTAGAGAAAAAATCATAGTACCTAATACTTTTAAAGCTAGAATTAAAGTGCATTAAGGCTTTCTTAAATCTTGTTATCTGTCATTCTAAATCCTCTTGAAGTTAGCTATAGAGAATAATAGATATGTATTCAGTCAGGATACTGAAGATTTTTACTGGCTTTTGGATTAGAAGATTTTCAACTATCAGTGTTTAAGCTTTAACTTGCTGTCAGTTAGTCTGACAAGGCCAGAATAAGATTCTAATAGTTGTGATTGTGGAGCGGGTGGTTTTTCATTAGGTGAGGCAAAGTGTCAATTAAAAGGGTATTGAGATAAAGAAATAGAAACTAGATTAAGTTTATACTTTTTCATGATGATAAGAAAATCCATTTTCGAGTTATACATTTATTTGAGAGTATGCTATCAGAGGCAAAGCTGGAATACCTTACATACTTAAAAGACTGCCTTTGGTCCTCAAAAGACTTATCAACTGCTTAATAATCATTTAAACATTTTTGTATGTATGAAATAAGCATATTTTAAATAAAATGAAATGCCAAGGTCAAATAATGGCAGTAACTTTTAAAGATGCTATAATCAGCAATCTTACTTTCTCCCCAGTCTCTCCACATAGTTCCCTACCATTTAAATGCTGAACATTTGCTGTCTTTCAGTGGGGATTTTAATCTTATAAGGAAGTCTGAAACCTATATTTGATGTATATCTGCAAAAAGAAAATACTGAGCATGTTTCAGCATGACTGTCCTTTTTTAGAAGCAATGCCTGGTAAACCTAAGCTTAAGATTTTAGTGCAACAATGAAAACTGAACATGCATCTATAAAATGCATTGAACATCAAGCTTAATTTGCTTTTCTGACTAATCTACATAAATAAAGCTAAGTTTCTCGTTGATAGTTGCTGCATCTAGTAAAAATGACTGCATAGCTGCTCTTAAATTTAGGAAGCCTTCTTAGGATAATTTGATTTAAAATGTAGGCTATTTATCAAGTAAGAAATTCACTTAGAGAAGACCCAGGAAACCCCTTAAAGAGGTGCCTTCAGTGGAATTTAAAGCATTGATCTGCATAGAACTGCTCTCACTCTGCAACTGCATCCAGTTTGCTTCTAGGTAAGTAGCATCAGGGATTTACTGTTTATTTAGTGACGGTTAATGATTCTTCCTGTTTATTGGGAAAAAATTATAACATTGATCTATTTAACTACTTTCTTGCAGCCTCTACGGTTTCATATGAGCAATCCACTGTTAAGAGATTGGGTGTTCTGTAAGTGATACATCACTTTTTTTCTGATGGCTTTCAAGAGTTTTTCTTTTTCTTGATTTTCAGAAGTTTAATTATGATGAATTTTGGAAGGATTTATTTGGGTTCATCCTGTTCAAGGTGCACTTAGTTTTTTGAATCTGTAGGTTTGTGTCTTTTGCCAAATTTGGATGTTTTCAGCCATTATGTCTTGGAAGACCCTTTCAGTCCCACTCTTTTTCCTTGCTTTCTGGAACTCCTATGATATGAATGTTTACTCTTTTTGTTTTCATCCCATAGGTCTCTGAGTCTCTGTTCACTTTTTCCCCATAGATTTCCCTCTATTTTTAAGACTGAGTAAATTCTATAGACCTGTCCTCAAGCTTACTGATTCATTTCTCTGTTATCTTCACCACTATTGAGACCATTCAGCAAATTTATTATTTCTATTATTATATTTCTTACTTCTGTGATTTTTATTTAGTTTACTGTTATTATTTCCATTTCTTGGCCGAGATTTTCTATTTTTTTCATTTGTTTCAAGAGAACTTGTAACTGATTTTTAACCATTTTTATGAAGGCTGCTTTAAAATCCTTGTCAGATAATTTCAATATCTGTTTGATCTTATTGTTAGCATCCATTGTCTTTTCTCATTCAAGTTGTAATTTCTTGATTCTTGGCATGATGGGTTTTTTTTTCATTTTATCCTAAATATTTATTATCATAGGGGACTCTGGAATCTATTTAAATCATATATTTAGCAGATAGTTTTTCTGCTTAGGTTTAGTACACAGGTTCTGACCTATTGTTTTGAGCTGTGGTTCCAAAAACAGCTTAATTTTCAGAGCATTTGCGAAGTTATTTTGGTCTTCCTGCACTTCTGTCAAGTGCTAGTGTGGATGTTACTGGTCCCCATTAATGCTGACCTAGGGGAGATAAGGGGTTTCATGAAGCTAGGGAACCCATATCTCCAGGTGCAGGGGAGAAGTCTCAGCCCACTGGGACTATGAGGCTTTCCAGGCCAGGTGGGTTTGTGGCAAGATCCTACTTGCAGTGTCACCCAGCTGCCCGGTACCTTTTGATGGAGGAGGGGAGTTTCAGGCCCTGAGTAAAAGGAGAGAACTTTCTATGACAGATTATCATTAGTGGAGTTGGTTTCCTATCTTTTCCCTTTGCTAGTGGTGCTGAGCTCACCTGGCATTGTCAGGGGAACTACGATTCTTTCCAGGGAAAGTAATAACCTCTTTCAGCTGCCTTCTGTTGCTAGGTTGAGGGTCAGGGAACCAGGATTGCCTTTTTCTGTCCGTCGGGAAGGGAGGACGTGTACAATACCCTATTGTGTTATTTTTCTAGTCTTAGTGTCTCAAATCATCTTTCCTCCCCTTTATCATTTTCAGAGTTTTTCTATGTTGCCTTTTATGCTATTTCCAGGGTTTATAGTTACACTAAGTGGGGAGGAGTGGGAGAAATGAGTCTCTGGCATCTTGTCTAGACCTCAGTTTGTCATCTGCCATGTCATATCGAAAAAAGAAGGGAATTTGAGGTCAAACCAGCTTGGAATGCCGGTTCATCCACTAATCTGTATGACTTGTAAGAAATTTATGTAACTTCTTTAAGCCTCCTTTTCCTCATCTGTAAAATGGAGTTAACTTATTTATTCATTCACTCCTTATGATTCAATAAAATATCTGTCATTGAGACCTTACTCAAGACTGGGCACTGTTCCAGGTACTGGGAATGCAGTGGAGTACAAGACAAGTAAGATTCTTGCTCTCCTGACCCTTCAGTCTTTACACAGATAATCAACAGGCAATCAAAAAATAATTCTGCAAGACAGTGATAAGTTCTATGAAAAAATGAAACAGAGTAATGAGGATAATGACTGATCTGGGGACTTAGATGACTATGCTTCAGATACTTAGGGAAGGTCTCTCTGAGGACATGGAATTTCATTATTTCTTTCTATTGATTCAGCCCATATTTATTGAGCTCTTACTAGGTCCTGGGGATACATTTGAGCAAAAACCTGAATGATGAGAGAGACCCAACTATTTGAAAATATGGAGCAATACCATTTCAGGAAAAATGTACACTCTATGAAAAAGATTCCTGAGGTAAAAAAATATCTAGAGAAGATCAAGGAACTGAAGAAGATGGGCAATGCGGTTGGAACATTGTAAATGTGAAGGTGCATCATCCCGAAGTGATCAGAGAGGCAGGCAAGAAGCTGACTATGCAGGGGCTTTTGGGGCACAGTAACGAGTTTAGTTTTATTCTGCATGGAATGGGAAGCCTTAGAAAGTTTAAGCAGATAAGGGATACAATCCACATATGTTTTATAAAGATTACTCTAGCTTTTTCGTAGAGAATGCCATGTAGAAGAGCAATAATAGAAGCTGGAATACCAGTTAAAAGGCCATTTCTGCTGTCCAGGTAGGAAATAATAAAACTTGAACTTGATAGGCAGCTGTGAAAAAAGAAGAGGTTCTAGATTGAGGGCATATTTAGCAGTTTAAGCAGGTAAGATTTTCTGAATTGGCTTTGTGAAGTTAGGAAAGATAAGGACTCTGTTTCTGATTTTGGCCAGATGACAGGAGCCATTTTAGAGATGAGGGAGATTGAGAGAGAAGAGTGTTTTAGAATTGGGGTCAGAAATAATTATATTTGTTTTGGAAAGGTTAAGTTTTGAGGTGTCTGCAGAGATCTGTGGAGATGTACTATCAATAGTAAATAATCAATTCTGGAGTTCATGGGGTTAAGGGCTGAGGCTATTGTGTAATAGGGTGTCACCAACATTCAGATGATATGTAAGGCAGTGGGACTGCAAGACATCATCTGAGGGGAAAGCACTGAAAGAGCAGAGAAAATTGTGAGCTACTCCATAATTTTAACATTAGGAGTAGGAGATGCATCTAGCAAAGGGAGATCCAGAAGGAGTAGTTAGATTGAACTAAGCAAAAATCAGGTAATTCAGTGTCAAAGAAGCTAAGTGCAAGACATATTTTAAGAAGGAGCAAATGATCAACTTTGTCAAATGTCTTAGTAAAATAAAGACAAAAAACTGAGTGCTGAGTTTGGTAATTTGGAATTATTAAGTGGCCTTGACAAGAGTTGTTTTAGGAAGGTTGCCAGGTTTATTGTGAAACTTATTAATATATGAAGTTAGGCATTCTAATTTTAATTACTTTTCCCTTCCTCAGTTTCTTAATGTGTAAAATGGTGATAATAATGCTTTTATGTCTGTGTCACGCTTTTTGTGCTCATATCACTAGATTTCTAAAAGGATTAAATGGCAATCCATGACAAAAATTAAGCTATGCAGAGTTACATAAATGTATGCTTAATATATATATATGTATATTTTTATATAGTTGCAGGTAGGCATGTTTTAAGAAAATTCACATTCGGCATATGTCTCTGATGAATGGATGTTCATTCCTTTAAAAACAAGTTTCATAAATAAAAGTTGTCTCTGAAATCATAGGTATTTAAATAGTTGGACTTGCCTTTAAATATATATGGAGATATGCAAAAAATATACATTGTTTTAAAAACAAATATTGAAACATAATTTTCCAAGGTGACCTAACCTTAACATAATCCTAACTCTAACACAGGTGACACATATAAACATTTTAAAGGTGCTCAAAAGTTTATTTTTGGAGATTATCTTTCATTAAAAAAAAACTAACCATTTCTACCAACATCACCATCCTTACAACCACATTTAAAATCACAGCAAAAATAGCTACCACTTTTAGGGCATATTACATATCAGATACTTTATATGTATAATCTCATTTAATCTTTATAGCTATAATATAGGCATAATTATGATTTCCACTTTATAGATAAAAATTGAGGCTCATAGAAGTTAAGCAATTTGTTCAAAACCTGCAGATAGTGTCAGAGTTATTTTTAAAATCAAATATTTCTTAATCCGTCGTTCTCACTCAACACAATTGTTCCTTATCATATTTGGGTGTGTTGACAGGTTAGATTTGGAAAGCTAAGGGTTCTGAAGTAGCTATATAGTTAAAATTTCTAGACTTGAGACCAAAGCCAAGTTTTACTTATTCCAGAAAACACACATACACACACATGAAAAAAGCCAGAAGGTAGGCTAGAACATCAGGCCAAGGAGAGAAAGGACTTGAGATATAGCAAAAGCATTTGCAAATGTGGAACTCTATTCAAGACTGAATGTATATATTGCAAAAGGGACAGGGCAGAAAGCCAGGCAATAGGTAAATAAAACATAATATATCTTGGTTGTCAGTTCACTAGGCTGGAGAGAATTCTAGGAGTCACGGTTGGGAATGCTGAAGTTTAAAGATATGATATCCATCCTTTGGAGAGGTTCATGAAACAGAAAACCAGTATGTATTTGTTTTAAGGGTACCCAGGGTTTGCTTTAATCAGGTATGGTAAGACATGCATTATTACTTCACTAAGTAATCACCTTGCAGCACTGGACCAGATCATTCTGTAGTTGCTAAAGGGTATGTCTGTGGGTGGTGTAGAAAAATAGGACTAGATGATTTCTAAGGTTTCCTACTGCCTGTGTTGCTTAGTATAGTCTAATGGGGTCTTTAGAAGAGCGTGATATGAAACTTAATCTGGCAGTGTGTGCAGGATGCACTGCTGAGAGGGAGCTCACCCAGGAGAGTGCTGTAATTGAAGCAATTGGCATAGCGAAGAATTGAACTAATAGTCAGCAAACCTGCATTCTAACTTTCCCTATCCCACTCTGTTGCTGGGTAACATTGAGTGACTTCCTGGACCAATGATTAAAAAGAACTCCAAAGAGTTTAGAGATTCAAAGCTTGGAAGAAGAGCCAACAGTGATGGAATGAAATAGGAATGGAAAATCATGTGGTAAAATACATTGTTAACTAGTTATATAGAAAGTATACAATAAATATACATTCCTTTGTATATAATTCCATTGAATGGTAGGTTTTCTAAGGAAAGTAGGTTGTAGTCAACCTGAAGATAATCTGGATATTCTTGTTAAACTTAAACAGAGATTTCCATTACTTACCTCTTCTTTTCTCCTGTTCCTATAATGCTGGTTAGCTGCCACAGGGTCTCTGGTAAATAACCTGGTAAGTGTTTCTTAATTGTCTTTTATTTTGCCCTAAACGTTTTCCCTGTCTTACAAAAATAGACTATATGCATCTTAGGTTAAAAAACTATGTCTAGATCTCTTACAGCATCTAGCAAGTATGGATACTCTCAAAATATTAAAAGACTATGAATTTGTTGCTTGGAATAATTTTAGAAAGCTTCTACTTTTTGTCCTCTAGTGATGAAGAAATCTGGGGGAGGATGAGGTGCTCATCCAAGGTCAAAGGCAAGGTAGTGCTGGTGCCATGACTCAGCCTAGTGCCTGGTTCTCTACCATGTCTCTTGATCGATAGGTTTAGTATTGAGTGCTTGTTTAAGCTTTCTTATGAGCTGACTGATTTTTAAAAGAAAAGCTAAATTCATTTAAATGTTTTACAAATTCTAATTGCCCACAATTATGTAAAATTTCTTGGATGATATAATTTTTAACTAGGCCTTTATTCTGTCATTTGTCATTGATATAGATGACAGGAACAGAATATGTATCAAAATGTCAAGTGTACTAGGATGATGACATTTTATGTAAGTGCATAATTAAATCACATTTTGGAAGAACTGACAATTCTTATTTCCAAAGGAAATGAATTGTGCCTCAGAACACTTTTTTGTGGTGTCTTCAGTTGGCATCCCATAGCTCGGTACCAACCAGCTTTATATGTTACCCCAGAGCTGCCAAAGAAGAAAAGATGATGCTTTCTGTGCCAGTGTGGGGAAGACTATGTAAAATGTACCAATATCTAAACCCTTTCCCAAGGCACAGTGGAAGATGCACATTTTATTTCTAACAGCATGTCCTGGGGCCAAAAACTAACTGCTTACCTTCACTACAAACATTGACAGAGGTATGATCCAATACGGGATTAACTGAAAAATATTTGCTTACTAGGAAGTGATATCACTCATAGGGCTGCAAGTGATACTAATAAAAAATGATTTTGCAGCACTAATGTTTGGTAACATCTGTGTTTTTATGACAATTGTTTGTGGCTGTCAAATTGCCAAACTCTCTATTCAATCCTTCATCAAAAGGGAAGTATGGTGATAGTTTTTAAAAACTTAAGTATATCCTGATTGTACTTTATAGTTTTCTGAGCATAATCCTATAGGGTAGAGAATGTTAACAATAAAAACAAAAATATGTTATAAAAGAACTTTAACTTCCCTTTTTATGTGTATATGTATGTGTGTGTTTGTGTATATGTATATAAATCAGCTGGAAGACAAAAGTAGAAAAATCATGCTTCAGGATTATTTTAATGATTAGATCCTGAAAAAATTATTTTAAATTTATCATTTATATTTTGATTATGCACTCTTTAGACTTTCCACTGTGGCACGTGTTGTATGTTTATGTAGCTTTAAATTTTATATTACACTAATGATGATTGTAATGGTTTCTTAAGTGGAACTTGAAAATAATTTAAATATGCCAAATATTATTTCCTCCCAGATCTTGCATTTTCAGTGACAAATGAAGACAAATGAGGCACTGCTATAAGTATAGTTATTTAAATATTATATTTTTCTTATGGATAAGGTACATCACTTAAGATATCTTTAATTAATTATTTAAGTGAGTCTTGTGTCTTCTCCTCTGCATCCAAAATTGCAGATATAAAATGGCAGAGAATTTTTCTTGCAAGGGAAGAATAATTTTCTAGCTTAACAGTAAGCTGTTTTGATATATACTCATTGATGAACAAGAAAAAAGTATTAGAAGAAGGAGATGTGAATAGGTAATAGAGATAATTTGTTGTTAGTATGTTTCCTAGCTGTGATCCAAGAGTGGCAATCTAAGACTCTCCTGATTAGTTTAAGCAGCCAATTCAGGGATGATAGACAATCAGTATTGAGAGAAAGGAAAAAAAATATGTGTCTGTCTGTCTGTCTCTCTGTCTGTCTATCTATCTATCTATCTATCTATCTATCTATCTATCTATCATCTATCTATCTATCTATCTATCTATCTATCTATCTATCTATCATCTATCTATCTATCTATCTATCATCTATCTGGTCTATCTACCTACCTACCTACCTACCTACCTACCTACCTACCTACCTACCTACCTATCTGGTCTATCTCTCTCACTCTCTCTCATCTCTATCATCTACCATATCTATCGTCAATATAATCTATCATCTATCTCATGGATCTGTCAGGGTCTTGTCAAGAAAACAAAAACTACATTTAGAATTTCCAATAAAGATGACCTAATTTATGGAATTGTGTACACATATATTATAGGGCTCAAAGAGTAAAGAGAGAAAGCTGTGGTATCCCATAAATTTGTAACTGTAGGAAGGAACAACTACCCTTCGAAAAGAGGGTATGCTACTAGAAACTGGGAGATTGAAAGAATGGTCCCTGCAGGGCTGATGCTCAGGCCTCTGAGGTGGAAGTGTGGCCTAGTACATGCTTGCAGCTCCCAGGGACTCAGGCAAGTGGCTGGTGCTCTGGCTCCGAGAGAGTGAGGCCTGGGGTCTTGGGTACTTCCGAGGGGCGTGAGGAAGCAGGGGGATGTTTCTTTTGCAGAAGAAGCTTGAAGCTGGAGGCCACTATTCTGCTGCTGCTAGAATAATGCTGGAAGCAACTAGAAAACATGAAAATAGTCCTTCATACCTTTATTTTTCTTTCCAATCTCCTTAAAATAAAAAATACAACCTAAATGAAAGCCAGAATGCAAGGGCAAATGGAAAATGTAATGTATAGAAAACTAGTCCTGGCCTCACAGAGCCAGGTACAGAAAGGGGTGCTTGCAGCAGAGAACGGCCAGCTCATCTTATTCTTTACTGTCTTCATAGCTCAGATTTGTTTTCCTGGCAGCCTTCACTTAGATGTCTACCAGATGTCTCAGATATCAAAATGTTGCAAAACCAAACAGATTTTTGTTTTTCACCCCCAAATACGCTTTTCTCATGTCAGTAAATGGTGCTATAATCCATCCACCTAGTTAGAGCAAAATCTAGTTGTCATTTTTGACACCTCTCATTCTCTTGCATTCCAAATTTAATCCACTCAGGAGTGCTATCAGCTCTACCTCTAGAAGAGATCCTGACTCTATTATAGATACGTCCTGACATCTCCACAGCTGTGATCTGAGCCCATCACCATCCTTTCTCATGGAATATTTGATTAGTCTCCTAACTAGGCTCCTTGCCTCCATCCATGTAATGGTTTACTACTTTCCCTATCATGCACTATGACTCAGTTGTCCTGGAATGCAACAAACTCCTTTCCTCCTCAAAGCCTTCTTTCTGCCTTGAAATCTATTCTTCTGCATATTTGCATGGCTATGTCCTCCAAATTAATGCTGCAGCTTTAATTTCAGCACCGAAGGGAGACCTTCCCCCACGATGTTTTTGCACCTTGCTTCTCTTGAGCCACTGTTGCCTTCTAATATATTCTTAGTCTTTTTGGTTTTCTTTACGATACTTGCCTTTATCTATAACCATCTTTATAATTGCATATTCATATTCTTAATCTCTCTTAGAATAGCAACATCATAGAGCTTAAAGAACACCCACAAGGTATATTTATTGACAGAAAACTATCTGTAAAAGGGACATGAAGCCACAGGTTCCTGAAGAAAAGGTAACTCTGTTAAAATGTAGGAGAGCACTTATACAAAGGTAGGATTCATGGTGAATAAAAAGGGAATACTTTTGTCAATAAATTGTTAAAAAATAAGTCAATAAAAATATTTGTAATAAGTTGATATGGAAAACTGGTTAAGCATTAATCTATGGATCATATATTTTGGATTTTAATTTTCATATATTTTTCAAGTGTCCCAGGCATTCAGACTATAGGTGTGAGTTTTAGGTTTTGGAGAAGTATTTTCAGACGCAACTGAACCACTTGAGAGAAGAAAGCATAAATATAAACCAAAGAACTGTCAGCTCTGTTACATCTCTTTTATTAGTGAGACATTATGTCAGGACTAACTCCTGTTGTGGAAACAAATGTGGACTAAGTAAGGAGTGAGAGTTAATGGAAAGCAACAGAAATTATACAAGAGAGATAGGGAGAAGCAGCATTCTTCATCAGCCAAAATTTTCACAGACCAAGTTGTCAGTGGTTTCTCAAAACTAGGTCTTTTCTTCTGGATATTGACATTCCAGAGGGATGCAATAGGTGGGACAGAAAATAATACAGCTCTGTAAGATGACGAAGCTTTTTAAATCTAGGAAAATTCATCTAAGATGATGTGGTAGGAGAAATGAAATTTACAGCAAATTGGCTTCAGCCACTAGTAGAGACACAGAGCATTAGCACTTCAAGCCGCTGAGGGTCAAAAAAAAAAAAAAAAAAAAAAGCCTTGAAAATCTAGGAAGCACAGAAAGTAGGAATCAAATAAGTGATGCCTTCCCCATACAAATGGGTTTAGATATTTAGAGGAATAGTATCTTGGAGACACAAAGGTTTTCCCCAAACTTGCCATTTGTTGATGCAAGGCTGTATTAGTACATTTTCACACTGCGGATAAAGACATACCTGAGACTAGGTAATTTATAAAGAAAAAGAGGTTTAATGGATTTGCAGTTCCACATGGCTGGGGAGGCCTCACAATCATGGCAGAAGGCGAAAGGCACTTCTTACGTGGTGGCAGACAAGAGAGAATGAGAGCCAAGTGAAAGGGGTTTCTCCTTCTAAAACTGTCAGATCTTATGAGACTTACTACCAGGAGAACAGTATAGGGGAAACTGACCCCATGATTAAATCATCTCTCACCTGTATCTCCCACAACGCATAGGAATTATGGGAGCTACAATTCAAGGTGAGATTTGGGTGGGGACACAGCCAAACCATATCAAAGGCTTTGGTAAGTTGTCTTAGTGGCATCTCTTTGACTTTGGCTAAGAAACAAATGCATAGAGTCAAAGCAGAGGTTAGAGGGACTCCAGCAGTCCCTACTTGAGGCCGCTATGTTTCATTTGCCCTGTGCAGGTTTTAAAATCCTGAATTATCATTGTCTCTACAACTCTATGTGAAGGACTCAAGGACACTTTTAGTTCTTATAATTACAATGTAATGTTTGAAGTGTGGTTCACTTTATTACAGCGGATATGGAACAGATGGAGAGATAAAAGATATGCAAACAGAGAAACATGTATTTACTTATGAACAATAGTAATCTGAAATTAACATTGTTCACTTACCCAAGACTTACTCTTCAAATCTTTAAGCACTACTCTATTCTACATGACAGCCCAGTGAAACAAGGCTTGAGTTCACAAACATGGAATTATTACCTAATATTTTAATTTTTTTGAATGCTTAATAAATTTACAGGTACCATGGAGAATTCCCTAAATAAGTAGCAGGATATAGGTGTTTAATTTTTTTCTCTCCGTCTTTTTTTGATTGCATTAAAATAATATGACTTCTTCACCTCACTATCTAGTTGGATTTGAAGATTAAGCCAAAAGGAAATTTATTTTCCTTCATTTACATCCTCAATTTTTAAAAGCCACTAATCACTATCATTAAAGGATATAAGAAAAGTTTTGCTTAGATATTAGAAAAGAGAAGAGGCTTTCTGAAGAGACAGAAGATAGTACATTTCTTTGGCAGAAGAAAATATTTTCTCACATATACATAGAGAAGGAAACAGAGCTACCATTTGACCCAGCAATCCTCATCCCTGGATATATAGCCAAAGGAAAATAAATTATTTTACTAAAAAGACACATGCACTCATCTGTTCATCACAGCACTATTTGCTATGCCCAATAGCAAAGACATGGAATTAACTCAGGTGCCCATCAATGATAGATTGGCTAAAGAAACTGTGATATGTGTATGCCATTGAATACTATGTAGCCATAAAAGAGAATGCAATCATGTTCTTTGCTGCAACATGGATGCATTTGAAGGCCATAATCCTAAGTGAATTAATGCAGGAGGAACAGAAAACCAAATAACTTTTGTTCTCACTTATAAGTGGGAACTAAACAATGAACACACATGGACATGAACATGAGAACAACAGCACATGGACACTGTGGATTACTAAAAGGTGGGGGGAGCATGGCTTGTAAAACTACCTACTGGGTACTATGCTCACTACTTGGGTGATGGGACTCATACCCCAAACCTCAGCATCACACAGTATTCCCATGTAATAAACTTGCACATGTACCACCTGTATCTGAAATAAACCCTGAAATTGAAAAGAAATAAAAAAAGCCTTGATAAGAAGAAATAAAAAGGAGAGATAAAAAAGATGGTTTTCAGAAAGAGCATATTCTCTAATAGCTGATCTCAGGAAAGTTTCCCAGGAAGGGAAGGCTGGTGTCTGGGGAGAGCCAGATGTGAGGACTTGCAAATGATCAATGCAGAGTCATTGTTGGGTTTCCTGGCTCCACGCAGGAACTGAGCCGTTGCCGACTGCCCCACCTTCAGTTGAGCACACACCTTGCGTGGACTGCATCCACCTAGAATCTGTCCTAGCAGTTCCTCCTGTCAGTGTCTTTAAGGACCTCACTTCTTCATACTTCAGGGTCCTATGGGGTTTTTGCCCAGTAGGAAACATACCTGACCTTGCCCAAAGACTTGCTTTGCTCCTGTTTGAGTATTTATTCTTGCCCTCCCTGACTCTGCCTGGTGCAAATCCCCATGGCATTTGTAAGTAAAAAATGTTAGGATTCAAACCTAGTCACATCTAGGCTAGCCATATCCCTAGCCATATCTCTCTGCTTGGGACAGTTAAATAGAATCACCTTGAGACTGTCTCTGGTGGGATCAATGTGAAATATCACACTTGTATTACCTCATTTAAGATTAATAACAAGGGTAAGCTTGGTTATTAGTAGCTATATACCCATTTGGTAGGCACATTTTATATAAAAAGGAAGCTTTGAGATGTCACACAGCTTGCAGACAATGAAGCCACATGAGGTATCCTGTTTGTTCCACTCCAAAGCCAAATTCTTCATCCCATCTCTTCCATCCCCTTCCTTTCTCTCCCTTCCCTTCCCTCCCTTCACCACCCTTCACTTTTCTTTCTGTTTTCTTTTTTAATCGCCCTTCCCCCATCTCCCTTCACTTTTCTTTCCTTTCTTTTTCTATTTTCTTTCCTTTTTTCTCTCCCATTTCTTTCTTCTTTTTTCTTTCCCTTTTCTCTTTACTTTCCCTTTTTTCTTTCTTTCCTTTCCTTTTTCTTTTCTTTCCTTACTTTTTTCTTTCATTTCCTATCCTTTTCTTTGCCTGTTTTCCTTTTTATTTTTTGCCACTCTCTTCCTGCTTCTACAAGTAAAGTAACTTAGTATGTAGTATCTTAATATTTTAACAAAGGCCCTTTCCATTGCATTTGAGTTGTCTCAGCTGGCTAACGATAGGAATGACCTCATTTCAAGAAGTAATTCAACCCTTATATCCATGAATTGACCTTCTTTCTGGAAAAGAATATAAACATCTTAAATATTTAACAAGTATGACTCCATACAAGAGTCATGTAATGCATTTCTGGGAGTATGATTTATTCATAACAGGCCAGCCTGTAAACAGCTGGGTGCCTACTGTAAACAGCTGCTGAAGGAAGAGATGGGGGAGGTGAGACAGAAAGAACTCACAGTCTTAGAGATTCAAAAGAATGAGAAAGGTCTTAAATGGCTGATTTGCCTCCATTCTATATGGACTTTATAACTCTCCATCCTGACAATTAGAGACCTAATCTAATTTAACCAAATTTAAATGTTCCTTATTAAAATGTTTTATGTCATTTATTTAGACTCTGTTTCAGTCCTTTTGAAGTCAAGTTTGGATGTATAGTTTATAAAAAGCGTGGAACTCTTAATATGTTTTGAGATTTTGTTATTACAGTTATATATAATCATAATATATGGCTAAGAATAATATTTTTTATGCATGTCTGATGTCTGTCTTTCAATTACGTATGAGTTGAACAATATTGAAAACAAGAGAGCCATTGATACCCAAATATTCATTTAACTATATGTACCTTAACTCAGTGGAAATACACCAGTAAGAGATAAATTGAAAATGATGTTTCCTCAAAAGGTTGTTAGCATTGCAAGTGAAGGCTTTATTTACTGTTGCCTATATGATTTTTGAACTTGAATGTTAAATATGATATGTAACTAGATTAAAATAGAGCTGGATCTAACAGCATGTATGTGAATTTGAGGGAACTTACCCCACAAGTGACATGTGTTTGGTCTAAAGCAGTGAAGGGGAGCTCTAGATCTTAGTAAACAGTTGAAGTATGTCCTTATAAGTGATCGTGCTGGTGATCAAATGAAGTCTCACAATTTGTCAATGAACAAAGTACTTTGTCTTGCTTTTCATGTATGTCATATTATAATTCACATTTATAGGTTGCATCTAGAATATTTATTTTTCTATTCAATACTTTCTTGTTAATTACTATTGATTTCCTTTTAAGTCAGCAGAAGAGAAAAATATCTATTTTTTGACTTGTAAACTTTTTCATCTGATATTTTATTTACATGATTTATTTCTGATATATTCTATAGGAATAGTTGATAATATTAGCAATAACTCACATTCCTACAGAAAAAAATTTTGGTTTTTCTTGCCAATGAAAAATTCAGGGTTTGGTTTCTCAATGTAAAACTGTCACTATTTCTGAAGTAGTAGAGTTTTGCTGAAGAAATTGCTTCTTAATCAAGAAGGTGCAATCTGGACCCTCCTTGAAGCAATAGAAAAGGACAAGTAAAACATAATTAAATAGAATAGCAAGAGCAACACATTTACAAAGGATTTTATCCACAAGTCAGATTAAATCACAATCAGCTCCACTATTTAAATGGGACCATGGTTTTATGCAGACTTGGAAATTACTCAGGAAAGGATAAATAGAATGGAGGTTCCTCTTATCTGACCCTCTGACAGTTTTCATGTTTATTCTTACATTCTTTATACTTGCACGATCTAACACATTTATTCTTCCCACTGGAGTCACTCTGATATATATTATACATTAATATGCACATTTGAATGAGGTGTCAGGTTCCAGGTTATAACAAAAACTACTTGTAAAGGATTTTCTCCTGATTTCAAATCTTTAAAACAGCCACAACAGATTAAATTATTTTTAAGGAAGATAAGTTGTGCTTTATTACTTCTTCTTAAATGTTCAAAAATTGCTTTATTAGTTATTTTATAGTATATTCCTAGTGAATACATTCATATTAGACCAAGAGGAATGAAACACGTCACTGAGAAGGCTCTCTAATGAGCCATATAGAACTGAAATAACTACATATGCATTCCACAAATGGATCATTAATTGAAAAAAGAACCAAAGTGTGAAGATATAATCCTATAGGATGGAACTTAAAATGGTGATATATTTTAAGGCTTTAGAACTTTCAATTCACTTATTTGGAAGAAAAGGTGAATGTGAAACATAATTTGTTTTTTCCTCCGTCTAAGGTAAAGCATTTCTATTAAACTGCTGTGGTAACCTAACATTGAGAAAGCAATAATTTTTGAAAACTTTGTCAATTTAGCAAGAATTCTTCTCTTGATTTAATACTTCTTTTTTGCTTTTTTTTTTTTTTTTTTGAGACGGACTCTCACTCTGTCGTCCCGGCTGGAGTGCAGTGGCGCGATCTCGGCTCACTGCAAGCTCTGCATCCCGGGTTCACGCCATTCTCCTGCCTCAGCCTCCCGAGAAGCTGGGACTACAGGCGCCTGCCCCCATGCCCGGCTAATTTTCTGTATTTTTAATAGAGACGGGGTTTCACCGTGTTAGCCAGGATGGTCTCCATCTCCTGACCTAGTGATCCGCCCGCCTCGGCCTCCCAAAGTGCTGGGATTACAGGCGTGAGCCACCACGCCCGGCCTTTTTTGCTTATTTAAGTAACATATATTCATCACACTGGTGGCTCTTTTCTTGGGTTGCTGGTACTGCAGGGACTGATTAAGATGGAAAGTCCCTACTTTAGGATAAACAAGGACATCTCAATACTGCTGTGCCCACAAACAAACATGGTGAGAACTGGGGCCCTCTTTGGAGGAATATATACTTTATCTCCTGCACTGGGATCTTTTTGAGAGTAAAAGGGGGAGCTTTTAATAATTACAACTGGGCCACAGGCATAAACCTGGTCTGTTCTCGACACACTGGGATGTATGGTCATCCAACTTATTTCAAAGCAGCAGATCATTTGCTGTCTCACGTTGAACCTCCATCCACATTGATTGATCTGATGTTTTCTTGTACCTTACTTGCCTGAATCCCATCTTCGTTTGTTCTATTATATATCTACTCTTAGCTTAGGTTAGCACTTTTCTGACTCCAGTTCCCTCACTTTGTCTTTCTTTTTCTCTATGTGTATAAATTTATCGTGTCATTTTAAAGCAGTGATTAACAAGCTATTCTGTGGAGAGGTGTGATGTGAGGGCTGGTAAAAGAAGGGCTGGAGGCAAAGTGTGGGTTTTCAAGCTCTGCTTTTGCTTCAACTATGGCAGCTCTGTTTTATTTATTTTATTTATTTTTATTTTTCCCAAGAAGCTTTTATCTTGGAACAGATTAGTTGGCTAAAATGTGTTCCAAGTTTACTACATATTATCCTTAATAAGTCCATGAATTTGCTTCAGATGATTCATGAAACTGCTGAAATTGTGTGTGATAATTTGTTTCTTCATGTAGTGATATTTTTCTGAGGAGAAGATACACACACACATTTTTTATTTATTTAAAAAGTTTGTAAGTCGTAATGAATTAATCACCATCAGTCATAGGTTACATGTGACAGCTTGAATTTTCAAAAGCAGATCTGATTTAGAAATGACATACAAGAACTTTGAGACTGTTTATAGCTGATAAATCATCCCCTAAGTTTCTATTGAAGCACTAAAAAAAGGATACTGAAATGATGCAATAATTCATTATTGTTGGGGGAAAAAAGAGAAAAGAATGTTATTTGAATCCACATTTGGTTAGAGCCATTCCTGCCTTATTTGTGAGTTAACATATTTGATACATGGGGAATTAAATATCTTTCTGCTCGATAGCTTTCTCTGAAACTCGGCTAAATAGAAAAATCATTGAATCAAACCAAGTTGAAACAGAAAACTTCTCAGTTTTCTTTTATAGCAAACATTTCCAAGACTCAGTGCCGTAAAAATGATATTTATTATTTCTCATGATGCTGTAGGTTATTGCATGTTTTCTTTCTTCATGTCTTGCCATCTGGGGGTCACTCAGGTGACTGTGTAAGGGCAGGAGCTTGGCCAGGGCACCTTGCTTCTCCATGTGGCACCTTGCTTCTCCATGTGGCATCTTGTCCTTCAGGGTCTTTCCACATACACTTTATCTGCAAGAAAAGAGCCTACAATTCTTTACAACATGGAGCCTGGCTTCCAAGAGAATAACCTCCAAATGCTTACCAGTCCTCTGCTGACTTCATATCTGGTCATCCATGGCCAAGGCAAGCCCTCTGTCCAAGCCTAGAATTAATATGAGAGAGAACTACCCAAGGCATGAATATGGGGAGACATGATTCATTAGGAGCTACCAGTGTAATGTCCAGCACAGAAAGGAACTTGATAAAGTTGTTTGCACCAAGCAGTCTGCTATTTTATGGTTCTATTCAAAATATCTTCTGAAATGTCCAGAAAATCAAAATTAAGAAGAACATAGGCATAAATAGTAAGGTAAAGGCAGAATTGAGTAACTTGAGAAACATACATATAAGTGATAGATTAATATGAAAAAATTGCTTTTATAAAAAAATCTAACCAAATAGACAAAGCTTCATAATTAAAAATCAATTAAAATAGAGAAAACACATACACAAAATGAGGAACAAAAGTGGGTCTTAGGGCTAGAAATAATTATGGTTAATTCTAGGCTTACTAATATGTACTTCTTAATTCTATTATGGGATTTGTAACCAAATATTATAAATAAACTAATTTGAAGTAAAAACACTGAAACGAATGGTGCAAAATTGTCATTATTTGTAGATAATGTGATTCTTTGTCCAGGTAAGTATAAATAACTCAAAGTGATTAGAATTAACAAGACATTGAACATTTATAAAATATATATAAAAAAATAAAGAGCTATATTATTTATCAGCAATCATTCTTTATACAACAGTTTTCATTCACATTAGCAGCAAAATTTTAAACTATCCAGGAATAAAGTAACACATTGCCAGTTAATGGAAAGCTGTTAAAAACATTTTCTTGATGATCAGTGTATTAGTCTGTTCTCACACTGCTATAAAGATACTACCTGAGACTGGATAATTTATGAAGAAAAGAGGTTTAATTGACTCACAGATTCACATGGCTGGGGAGGCCTCAGGAAACTTACAATCATGGTGGAAGGTGAAAGGGAAGCAAGGCACATCTTACATGGCAGCAGGAGAGAGAGAGACAGAGAGAGGGAGAGCGAAGGGGGAAGTACCACTTTTCTACCATCAGATCTCATGAGCACTCACTCACTATCATGAGAACAACATGGGGGAACCGCCCACATGACCGAATCACTGCCCACCAGGTCCCTCCCTGGACATGTGGGGATTACAATTTGAGATGAGATTTGGGTGAGGACACAGCCAAATCATATTAATCAAGTACTAAAAAAATGAGCAAGAAGTGTTTAGGAGCTATATAAATAAAGCTAATACAGTTAATTTGAGACATAATAAAGGCTTGATTAAATAACACATAGGATTCCAGGATGGGTATGAATATTGTAAATATGTCAGTTTTATTCTATTAATTAAAAAAATGTAATTCAATTTTATTACATACCTCCCAAGAACTTTTTGGAACTTCAAGTCATACAGAAGTTTAATGCAAGAACAAAAAAAAGGTGAATGATATACATTTCTTTTTATAAAAGAAAAGAAAGGCATGGGGGCACCACCAGCACTTAATATTAAAATAGTGCCAAGACAGGATGTGGTGCTCCTGCTTGTAATCCCAGCACTTAGGGAGGCCGAGGCGGGTGGATCACTTGAGGTTATGAGTTTGTGACTCACTTAGCCAACATGCTGAATTCCCGTCTCTACTAAAAATACAAAAAGTAGCCAGTGTGGTAGCGAGTGCCTATAGTCCCAGCTACTCTGAAGGCTGAGGCAGAAGAATCACTTGAACCCAGGAGGCAGAGATTGCAGTGATTTAAGATTGTGCCACTGCACTCCAGCCTAAGCGACAGAATGAGACTCTGTTTCAGAAATAAATAGAAATAAAACAGTACCATGATAATCAAAACAGAATGCCACTATCACCAAATCCCAACAGTCAAGTTAATGGGACTATATAAAAATGTCAGAAACAGGCTTCATTGCCATCAGAATTTGGTATATGATAAAGTTTCAAACCAGTAGGAAAATCACGGTTTAAATAGAAACTCTGCAAACAGCATTACCTATTAATAAACTAGAACTTTACGTTAAATCATAACTTACAATAAGCCAAAACAATGGAAACTGGTACATTTGCCTACATAAAAATGCAAAACTTTTGTATCTCAACATATCATAAATGAAAGTTTAAAAGCTTAAGTTTCAGTTATACAAGATTAATAAGATTGAGAGATCTGTTATACACCATTATACCTATAGTTAACAATATTGTATTGTACACTTAAAAATTGTTGAAAGGGTGTATCTCATATTAAATGTTCTTAATACAGTTTTTTCCCCAAACATAAAACAGTGAATATTCTTTTTAAATAAAGAGGCCATACAGAAAATAATGAAAAAAATTAATATAAAAACATAAATAGCAAAAGTAGTTAGGAAATAAACCAATAAAATAATACAAAATAAAAAAAAGAATGTGAGTTGATTATTCTCACAATTGAGTAAAGAAAGTAAAAATACAAATACATATATTTTACGTTTTAAAATGTGAAATCATGAGGAAAAAATGATAGCCAGTATTGGAAACAGTTAGGTGAATAAGACTTAAAAATTAAAGAGGGAATGCTGGCTCACACTGTAATCCCAGCGACTGAGAGGTTGAGGTTGAGGCTACTCCTGCACTCCAGCCAGGATGACAGAATGAGACTCTTTCTCTGAAAATAATTAATTAATTAATTAAATGGGAAGTAAAAGTGAGGCAACATATGTGTAGAACAATCTGTGAATATATAAAAATATTTTATATGATCTTTTTTTTGACCTAGTAATTTTTCTTCCAGAATTTGCCCTAAGGAAATAACCATGAGTGTGAATTAGAGAATTAATACTTTATAGCAAACATAAAACAACATAAAAGTAACCCATAGTTACAGCCACAAGATATTATTAAAAACCTTATGTCGATATGATGGAAAAACTTTAGGCATTAATGACTCATGGCAAAAGGAAATACATACTTCATAACGTAATAATATTCAGGGCACATTAATATGTGAATAAGTAGTGTGTAAAATATTATGCATAGTATAATCCCAATGCAACAAATCTTCAAATATATATACCACAATAGTAATACTGAATATTTCTTGTTTGTGGCATTATAAGTGATTTTTGTTTCTTTTTTTAGTGTGATTTTTGTGTACTTTTCCAAAATTGCTTAATCATTTTTCTATTTTCGTAATAAGGAGAGAGCTATCCAAAGTTACTAAGTATCATACACAAAATGTGACAAAACAAGATGGATCCTTCTGTTTATGTACACTTATGTGAACTCATGGTGCCTGTGCACACCCACACCCTGCAGAGTATAGAGCTCTTTGCTTTGTAGCATCGGCTTTTGCAATATTAGTTGTGAATTAGTGAGGCTCCCAGAGCCATAGTGTCTGTGGTTCATGTTGAATATTTGGACTATTCTCAGCCTGTATTCCCCATGAGGCACCAAAGACCCTTGCGACTCCTTGGTGAAGAGAGATTGTCCTGCCATGGCCAACTAAGGATTTTCTTCATGCCCAGACCCAATCCTTCTCAAATATTCAGAATACTTCTGGCTTCAAAGATACTTATTTTGTTTCATCTTTCCATCATTTACTCCTTTGGGAGTTCTCTGTTAGTGATTGATATGATTTATTATTATATTTTATATCAGTCAAGAAAAGGGCAGTGCTATGTCTAACATTGCATACTCATCCTCCCTCCCTCCTTCTGTTCCTTCCTTCTTCCCTCCCTCCCTCCCTCCCTCCGTCCCTCCTTCCGTTCCTTCCTTCTTCCCTCCCTCCCTTCCTTCCTTCCTTCCTTCCTTCCTTCCTTCCTTCCTTCCTTCCTTCCTTCCTTCCTTCCTTCCTTCCATTCATCCATCTGGTGTAACACTTGGGGTTGGCCAGAGATAAACAAACCCTTGTATGCACCTTAAATGAGCCTCAGTGGGGAATGCTTAGAATGTAAAGTAAAATTTGCCATTGAAGTATTTTGTGTTTTCAGAACTTTTATGAAATAATACTTTGCACTAATTCTCACAAAGATTTAGTGAGAAAGTTGTCGAGAAGCTGAAATGTTTTGACAACTTCTACAGAAGCATTGGCAACTTGCCTTACCATGTGACAGCCCTATTACTGTGATTACTGTGGAGCAAACCTCTTGGCATGACGATGACTTTGCAAACCCTGTCCTAGCAGATTGGATCTCTTTTCTCCAAATATCTGCTGGAAGTTCTTTCCAGTATACTCTGACCAGGGATAAACTTCTTTCAATTCACTATTCACTATATATAGGAACATCTAGGAATCCCAATCCTCCACAGCTGCAAACTGTTATTTAATTCTCACTATGCTCTCAAATGTCATCCCTCATAGAACATCTTGTTTTTCCAAGGTGGTTAGAAAATTAGACTTGGACTTTGCCCTCTTTTCTGCTGCTTCCCACCATTAATCTCTTTACCATCTTTAATTTCTAAAGACTCCCAACTTGAGAGTTGGGATGAAAAAGGAAAAATAAGAGTTTCATTTGTGTGTGGGAATTTTCCCCTAGGGCAACCTTGTCCAACCTGCATGGGTCGCATGCAGCCCAGGGCAGCTTTGAATACAGCCCAACACAAATTCATAATCTTCCTTGAAACATTATGATATTCTCTTTCTTTTTCGCTTATCAGCTATTGTTAGTGTTAGTGTATTGTATGTGTGGCCCAAGAAAATTATTCTTCTTCCAATATGGCCCAAGGAGGCCAAAAGATTGGACACCCCAGGCCGGGTGCGATGGCTCATGCCTGTAATCCCAGCACTTTGGGAGACCGAGGCAGTTGGATCACAAGGTCAGGAGATTGAGACCATCCTGGCCAACATGGTGAAACCTCATCTCTACTAAAATACAAAAATTAGCTGGGTGTGGTGGCACAAACCTGTAGTCCCAACTACTTGGGAGGCTGAGGCAGGAGGATTGCTTGAACACGGGAGGCAGAGGTTGCAGTGAGCCGAGATCGCGCCACTGCGCTCCAACCTGGCAACAGAGCGAGACTCTGTCTCCAAAAAAAAAAAAAAAAAAAAAAAACCAAGATTGGACACCCCTGCCCTAGAACTTAAAAAAAAAGAGGCAAGGCCATGCTACTGTTCAAAATTTAGATAGCATATATACTCATGAATTAAAGACAACCTAGTATTGGTAGACAGGATTCAAATAGAATATTCTGATTTGTTAAACTTGCCATTTAAAGTAAAATAGTGTAGTTGAGCTAGTAGACAACCTGTGTCTCCTCTTCTTGAATCTCAGAAGGAAATCTAGGAGCCTTGAGAGAAAGAGAAGTATAAAAACTGGTTCTGCTGTCTGATTGGCAAACATTGAGAGAGGACCTATACAATTTTGTACATTGGCTGAGCTAATTCAAATAGTGTTAGTCGCTCTCCTGCTACCAGTCAAGGTGATACCCTGAGACTCAACACAATTCCACTGAATCTCACCTCCAGCATCTGAATAGAGGTGTTAGAAGCTGCACTCTGGTTGAGGAAAAACAATGAACTTTGCTTTAGCTGTGCATTGCAGCCATCCTAGCATGCACCGAAGTTAGGAGTAGGAAAGTAGAGAAGGAGGCAGGCATTGATATCATTTCTATCTATAGCCTTTTGTCAATGTTTCCTATAATGTTTGCTGTTAAGGGATGCCTAATTGCTTTATGCACAGGGACAAGAAGAGTTGACATAGGATAGAGAACAAATAGAACAATGTTAGGAGCTTAATTTTAGAAATGTGATTGTCTTTTTGACCTTCTGAGCCTTTATTCATTCTTGTCCTCCTAGGAATCCATGAATACACAAAGAGGCTTCAGATTCTGAAATTTAAAAGGAGAGCTTTTGCATCTATACTTTACCTTTGCAAGCCAGGTTATTGTTTGCTGAAGGTTTACTTTATGCCTATTTGGAGAAATCTTGCTCACCAGGCTAGATCACTGAATTTCTAAGTAGGGGAACTCTAGGGAGATAGAAGGGGAGAAGAAAAAGGGAAAACTCCCCTTTCCACTCTGGAGGGATTGTAGGAAGGAGAAACAGAAAGTGATGTGTAAAGTGATCAAATGCAGGGGTCTCAACTTCTGTTCCTCACACTTCAACTTGGAGAGATAGTGTGTCCAATAAACGAGAGTATCATGAAGTGCAGAGAGGAGTCCTCCTCATACTTCTGTTTGAGACGCCAGGAGGAAGCTAGATTTGGACCCTGCAGAATGATTCATACCAGCTGGGGACATTACCACATCCCCAATAATATGTGTGAGAGAAAGCATTTGACAGAAAGAACCTGACAGAAAGCACTATTAGCAGTCTGGCTGTTTAGCAGCCACAGATGGATTATCTGTTCCAGGAAGGGGTAGAATCAAAGTCAGAACTTATAAGTAATCTGTAGTATCAGTGGGAAACACAGCAAGACCTTCTAGGCCTGGACTCTGAGCAGAAACTTGGCTTCAACTCAAGAAGAATGGACCAAAAGCTTACCAAGGGGAGACTTACGTACTGGAGACCGGGATTGTCAAGGAATTAGCATTCAAAAACCCTAAATTGTTTGCCTCTGTTTCTAGTCTAGAGCATGTGAGCAGCACTACTGCTTCCATCCTAAGGAGAGAAGCCGCTGGAGGAAAGTTATCTGTGACAGAATTTTTATCTCAGAAACCAAACATATCCTGAAGGTCTCATTTTTGGAGACTAAACTTTAGATTAGATTGAGTATTTACTTATACAAATAGTGGGGGACACAGCAGGAAGAACAGATTAGTTACAGACAAAATAACAAACTCTCTCTGTAAAAGTTGATTATATAACAAACTTAGTTTTTTGGGTTACAGCATAAGTAAAAATTGGCAAACTGCTCTTCAGATATAAATGATTTAAGTTAGTCCTCAGATGTCATTCTGCAAAATTTTCTAGTTTCTCTTTTAACTTAAAAAATTAAATTTTGATGAGAGCTTTTTCCTTTGTTTCTCTATATTTTGTTTACCTCCCACCCTTCCAAAGTTTATAGCACTGAATTAAGGGAACTATGCTTCCAAAATCACAATGCTTGGCTTTAAGACATACCATTCAAAGTACTTCACCTGTTGTGAAATAGATGGGTTGTTATCTTTTGTAAATATTAAGGCATAGGCACAGGAATTCACATCTGCATTTTTACATCTGGATGTGTTCACTTTTTTTTTAAAAAAATATTCTTCCTAGGCAAGTGGAAAGAAATGTTACTTCCTAATCCTGTCTGAAGTTGTAAAGACTTTCTTGGTTTAAAAATCTGTTGGTAGTAACTATAATTAAAGGATACATGAAAGATTTGTTACAGGCAATCTGCAACTGGGTTCTGTTTCTTCTTATTTTTGTGTCTAACTCTGTGTAGTTATCAGTTCTTTTGTCCTTTAGATCTTTGGTTGTTTTTGTTCTGATGTATTGACACAGATTCTGTGCTTGACCAAATTTTAGTCAGGCTCCTGAACCTTATAAACCCATCTGTGCACTTACTTGTAAAATCTAGTTTTTACAAAAAACTTGCCAAGTCATTTTAGCAAGAACCTCCCACCCTCAATATCTGATCACCCCAAATATCTGGTCAGGTTCCTTCCTCTACCATCCCTCAGGTGATATCTTATCACCCTGGCCTGTTTTCAGCAAGAATTCTGTTAGGTCAGCTTAGCCAGAATCTCCCTTCTCCCTGATGTTTCCTTTTAGTAATTTTCCATTAACTTACGCCTGCCCTACTTCTTGTTTATACATTTTCACTTGCTCGTGCTGTATTTGAGTTCAAACCCAGTATCTCTCTCTGATGAAAAATCTCATTGCAGAGGTTCCTATACCTATTCCAATGACCTTGAATAAAGTCTGCCTTACTATACTTTGTCAAGTGTCATTGAATATGTTTTTCTTTAATAGTATGCATGTGTTTCATGGAATCTATAAACTTACTAAAGTTTGCAGATGCTGTATTAATAAACATTTTTCTTTTCTGGCAACTATCCATATTTTTCGATAGGTTTTCAAAGAGGAATGAGATTGAATAAATTTGAAAGCACTTGTTCCATCTTTATATGTCAGCCTTATTTTTGTCTCATCAATTCTTCATTTTTTTTTTTTTTTTTTTTTGCTTTTCTCTTCACTTTTTTTTCTCCTTCCTAATATGGTTAGGAAGCAAATCTGTAAGAGCATAGAAAATCTTTGCTTTCTGATCATATCATTAAAAGAAAAGAATGAGAAATTTATGTTTTACTTTAAATTATAAAGTTTTTGTGTTATGTATTCCTTGGTTTATTATTTACCTATAGGTCATTAGCTATTTTAAAGCAAAGAAAAAAATCACAATAAATAAAAACAGCAACATAATACCCTCTGCATTTCTTTTGATCTTGAAAAGAAATATAAGAATAATTAATATTTTGAGGAAATAGCTTTTCAATACAAACATTAAAAAATTAAAATAATAAATAAAAAACATACTTTTCATATGAAAAGTAGAATAAATATAGATCCTAAAATCTTGTCTCACAGAATTAATCACAATGAACCTTTTAGAAAACATTTTAAGGTAAATCTTTCATATAAACACATAATTTCACATAATTAAGGTCATAATAAAACGTGTACCTTAATTTTCCATGGAAGGGAAAATGTGTAGTTTGCAAATATTTTCTTCCATTCTGTGGGTTGTCTGTTTATGCTGTTGATAGTTTCTTTTGCTGTGCAGAAGCTCTTTAGTTTAATTAGGTCCCATTTGTCGATTTTTGTTTTTGTTGCGATTGCTTTTGGGGACTGAGTCACAAATTATTTGCCAAGGCCCAGATCCAGAATAATTTTTCCTACATTTTTTTTTCTAGGATTCTTATAGTTTGAATTTAAATCTTTAATCCCTCTTGAGTTAATTTTTGTATATGATGAAAGGTAGGGGTCTAGTTTCATTCTTTTGAATGAATCTAGCCAGCTCTCTCAGCATCGTTTATTTAGTAGACATCTTTCCTCACTGTTGACTTTGTCAAATATCAGATGGTTGTAGATGTGTGGCTTTATATTTTGGTTCACTATCCTGTTTCATTGGTCTACGGGTCTATTTTTGTACCAGTTTCATGCTATTTTGGTCAATGTAGCCTTACAGTATAGTTTGAAGTCAGGTAATGTGGTATCTCCAATTTTGCTCTTTTTGCTTAGAATTGTTTTTGCTATTCGGGCTATTTTGTGGTTCCACGTGAAATTTATTAATAGAACAGGTTTTTTTCTAATTTTGTGAAAATTTACGTTGGTAGTTTGATGAGAATAGCATTGAATCTGTAGATTGTTTTGGGCAATATGGCCATTTTAGTGATATTGATTCTTTCAATACATGAGCATGGAATGTTTTTCATTTATTTTTGTTGTCTATGATAATTCCTTATTTATTTGTTTATTTTGAGACAGAGTTTCACTCTTGTTGCCCAGGCTGGAGTGCAGTGGTGCGATCTCTACTCACTGCAACCTCCACCTCCCGGGTTCAAGTGATTCTCCTGTCTCAGCCTCCCAAGTAGCTGGGATTACAGGTGCCTGCCACCACGTCCAGCTAATTTTTTGTAGAGACGAGCTTTCACCATGTTGGCCAGACTGGTTTTTGAACTTCTGGCCTCTAGCACTCCACCTGCCTCGTCATCCCAAAGTGCTAGGATTACAGTCATGAGCCACCGCACCCGGCCCGTCTATGATGATTTCTTTGAGCAGCGTTTTGAAGTTCTCCTTGTAGAGATCTTTCACCTCCTTGGGTTGGAGGTATTTTGATGTATTTTATTTTTGTGTGTGACTAT
Organism: Hylobates moloch; assembly: GCF_009828535.3. NCBI lineage: Eukaryota > Metazoa > Chordata > Mammalia > Primates > Hylobatidae > Hylobates > Hylobates moloch. The sequence continues at coordinate 62,397,011 of NW_026652284.1, forward strand.
TGTAACTGGGATTATGTTCTTGATTTGGCTCTCAGCTTGAAAATTATTGGTGTATAGAAATGTTACTGATTTTTGGACATTGATTTTGTATCCTGAAACTTTGCTGAAGTTGTTTACTAGATCTATCAGTCTTTGGATGGAAACTATGGACTTTTCTAAGTACAGACTCATATTGTCAGTGAAGAGAGATAGTTTGACTTCTTCTTTTCCTATTTGGATGCCTTTTAGTTTTTTCTCTTGCCCAATTGCTCTGGCTAGGACTTCCAGTACTATGCTGAATAGGAGAGATGAGAATAGGCATCCTTGTCTTGGCATTGTCAAGGGCAATGCTTCCAGCTTTTGCCTATTTAGTAGGATATTGGCTGTGTGTTTGTCATAAATGGCTTTTATTATTTTGAGGTATGTTCCCTCAATGCCTAGGTCCCAGGTCTGGGAAAATGCCTGTAGCTTTTCCTGGGGCTTCACTCACTTTTATGAGTTGGATGGTGTCACAGGAGCTGTCAGTGTTCTCCCTGGCAACTGGGGTGTCCATGATTCCAGTGGATTCACATTTTCCTTCTTGATTTAAAGCTCACAGAGTTGATCTTTATGCACTGTCTTGCTATTCCCAAGTGGCAGAAGCATGCTGAAAATCCTCTATTCTGCCATTTTAGAAAAGAAACAGAACACACGCCTGATTGTCTAATGCACTACCTCATTCCTGGAGAATGAATTTCTGGGTCGAAAGCACAGTTAAATAATTTTTAAAAATACATCTTATTTATTTGGACTTATTTATTCAATAATTTTTTATTCAGTACCTGTTGTGTGCTGGGGACTGCCTAGGCCAGGGATAGAGAAGTAAAAAACAGTCCCTTTCTTTAAGGAGAGGGTGGACTTTAGTCAAATAATGTGACAAAATAGAACATAAAACATGATAATATAGAAATAAGAATAAGGTACAACAAGAGCATACAGAAGTTGCACCTAACTGGATATCAATAGATCTGGAAGAGGAAGTAATTAGATTAAGGGTTAGTTAAGTAATAAGGGCAAACATGAAGACTTTTCAAGTGAAAAGCAGCATTTGCAAAGTCCAGGAATGATGAAATGAATGAATGAATGAATAAATAGTTTCCATTGGGAAATTGGCCCAAATTGGGGACAACTGGAGCATAGAGTTCCAAGAGTGAACAGTAAGGGATGAAGGTATAAAAGAAGCTGAAATTTGAGTGTTGGAAACAGAGAGAACAGTGGTTTGTACTACTGGTAGCATGACTTGATTAAAAAATAATGTAGTAACTAACAAGTTTGAAGGCCTAATGGGAGAGGAAGTTATAAAGGGAGAGACTGAGGATACTGGAAAACCATTAAATTATGTGAGGAATTTTAGTATATTCACAGGTCTATTTCTTCCTAATTTTTAAATATTTCCTTTTGAAAGTTAGAGCAATAAATATGCATTCCTCCGGCTCATATATAATAAGATGTGGTTCTCTCTTTTGTGTCCCATTCCTTCTGGCTGTGTGCATGAGGAGATGATGCTAGGTGCTGTGCTTCTTCCTGACTGGACTTTCTCACTCTTTGATTTGATTGTCCAGAGATCAGAGTGTGGGGATGTAAAAATTGGAAGTAGTGAAATTGTTAGGTCTCTTTTCACTCAAAATAGAGTGTCCAAAAGGAGTGAATTGGCATGCAATAACAAGTTACTCATGTTATAGGCAATTCACTTTCAAGTTTTATCTAAAGGGATCATGCTTCCTGTGGCAAGTTTTGTATAAAATTTATAGCATTTCAGGTTAATACTGTTGACCACCAGGGAAGACAGTGAAATTGAGAGTGTGTGCCAAATAATCTTCCATAATAGTAGACTTGTGCTGTCTTCATTTGACCTTTGATTGCCTAGACATTATGGGCTGCAGTATACTGGAATGGTGTGCAATGCCTTGGACCTTCCAAGTCTTAGTATCTGCTTGCAGCTTAATGACTCACATCAATCTTGGCAACTGTGCTTTGGACTTAAAGCAGTAATGCTGGTTCATGTGGATAATAGAAACAGTTTTCTGCCTCTGTGATAGTAAACAGTCTTAAATGAACTTTTTTTCAAAGAATTTTTTCCTATAGAACGATTCACACTGTTTTTGACCTGGTATAGAAGTCATTCTCCTTTACAAAAGTGGTCATTGCTGATTAGAGAGATAAAATTATGCAACTGTCATACATGACTGGTATAGCTTGAACCACAAAGAAAGAAAAGGAATTATAAAACATCACCTTCATCCTTGTTATGTAATATTATTGTTTCCTCTATTTTATTTGAGACTAGCTTTTTTGGATTTTTCTTCTTTGCAGCAGGGGTTTATATAACTCGAGTAATTGGCTGTCTAATTTCCTTTGGGTATCAAATTGCCTACTAGGCAAAATTGTTTAGAGTCATTTTTCTATGGTTTGACTTTAGGGTGTTTAGAATTCTAAGAGGGGATTTTAGTTGTTCTAATTTACACTGAAAACAAGTGAAGCTACTCAAGGACATTCTACTTCTTGAATTTTTAGAAATATGCATCTTAAGAAATAAAATATTATAATGAGCATAAAGCTTGATTTTGTGTTTTTGAAATTAATTCATTTGTTAAATGTATGTGTGTATGTGTGCCCATATGTGTATGTGCATACATGTGTGTATTTCTATTTAACAAAGACAATGACAGTGACATACCTAAAATATTACAGAAAAATATCAGGAATTTGGAGGAGACATTTGGATCTATGGGAAACTTCACTTAGATGAAACTAAACAAATAATTAACTAATTGAAAATGATGAAGTTAGAACTTAAGCTGATAAAAGGACCCTTTTAGCATCCCAGGAGCATTGCTGGAACATTGTTCAGGTACATTTTGGAAGCTAAATCTGATTACCGTCTTTATGAGCAATATATTCATATTTCTCAGTTTTCAGGCCTTCTACTTCAAGATCTATTAAAAATTAACATCAACTAGAAAATTTATTCTAATTATTGAGTGCCTCTCATGTGAAAAGTGTCTCTCATGTGAAAAAGATATTCTGAATAACATGCATTTTTTTGTTTTACAAGTATATGTTGAACAGTTTCTACTGTGAAAATGCAGTGTGTGAAGCACTGGAAAAGCTTTGTGGTAAAGTCTAAAACTCTTCTATTTTTAGGAAGGCCATTCTGACTGTGATAAATTAGGATGATTGATGGGGGAGTAAAATAAAACTGCAGCCAGGGAGATTTATTTGGAGGTAGTTCAGTAGCCGAAGAATGTAATGGAAAGCACCTAGACCAGGGCAGTGACAATAGGAATAAAAATAACGTGATAGATGGAGAAACATTTTTTAAAAGTTGACTGAGAGTTTTTAGGTGGGATAGGCAAAAGAAAAAAGCTCCTAAATCTGATAAATGAATTCAGTAAAGTTTCAAGATACAAAATTAATATACACAAATTAGTAGCACTGCTATACACCAGTAGCAACCAAGCTGAGAATCAAATCAAGAACTCAATCCCTTTTATGATAACTACAAAATAAAATAAAATAAAATATTTAGGAATATACCTAACCAAGGACGTGAAAGTCTTCTATAAGGAAAATTACAAAACACTGCTGAAAGAAATCATAGACAACACAAAAAAATGGAAACATGTCCTATGCTCATGGATGGGCAAAATCAATATTGTGAACATGACCATACTGTCAAAAGTAATTTACAAATTCAATACAATTCCTATCAAAATACCACCATCATTCTTCACAGAACTAGAAAAAACAATCCTAAAATTCATATGGAACCAAAAAAGAGCCCATATAGCCAAAGAAAGACTAAGCAAATAAAACAAATCTGGAGACATCACATTATGCAACTTCAAACTATACTACAAGGCTACAGTCACCAGAACAGCATGGTACTGGTATAAAAACAGGCATATAGACCAATGGAACAGAATAGAGAACCTAGTAATAAAGCCAAATAATTACAGCCAACTGATCTTTGACAAAGCAAACAAAAACATAAAGTGGGGAAAGGACAGCCTATTCAACAAATGATGCTGGGAAAATTGGCAAGCTACCTGTAGAAGAATGAAACTGGATCTTCATCTCTCACCTTATATAAAAATCAACTCAAGATGGATCAAGGACTTAAATCTAAGACCTGAAACTAAAAATTCTAGAAGATAGCATTGGGAAAACCATTCTAGACATTGGCTTAGGCAAAGATTTCATGACCAAGAACCCTGAAACAAATGAAATAAAAACAAAGATAAGCTGGGTGTGGTGGCTCATGCCTGTAATCCCAGCACTTTGGGAGGCTGAGGCAGGCAGATCACTTGGGCCCATGAGTTGAGACCAGCCTGGGCAACACGGCGAAACCACGTCTCTACTAAAAGCTACAAAAATTAGCCGGGCATGGTGGTGTGCAACTGTAATCCCAGCTGCTTGGGAGGCTGAGGCAGGAGAATCACTTTTACCCAGGAGGTGGAGGTTGCAGTGAGCTGAGATCACAGCACTGCACTCCAGCCTGGGCTACAGAGTGAGACTCTGTCTCAAAAACAAACAAACAAAACAAAGAAAAACAAAACCCAAAAACAAAGATAAATAGGTGGGACTTAATTAAGGAGCTGTCGTATGGGAAAAGGAACAGTCAGCAGAGTAAACAAACAGCCCACAGAATGGGAGAAAATCTTCATAATCTATACATCTGACAAAGGACTAATATCCAGAATCTACAACAAACTCAAACAAATTGGCAAGAAAAAAACAAATAATCCCGTAAAAAAGTTGATTAAGAACATGGATAAACAATTCTCAAAAGTAGATATACAAATGGCCAACAAACATATGAAAAAATACTCAACGTCACTAATTATCAGGGAAATGCAAATCAAAATTGCAATGCAGTACCACCTTATGCCTGCAAGAATAGCAATAATTTAAAAATCCAGGCCGGACGTGGTGGCTCATGCCTGTAATCCCAGCACTTTGGGAGGTCGAGGCGGGTGGATCACGAGGTCAGGAGATTGAGACCATCCTGGCCAACATGGTGAAACCCTGTCTCTACTAAAAATACAAAAATTACCTGCGCATTGTGGCGCGTGCCTGTAATCCCAGGTACTAGGGAGGCTGAGGCAGGAGAATCACTTGAGCCAGGAAGGTGGAGATTGCAGTGACCATAGATTGCGCCACTGCACTCCAGCCTGGTGACAGAGCAAAGAGCAAGACTCTGTCTTAAAAAAAAAAAAAAAAAAAAAAAAAAAAAAAAATCCAAGACTAATAGTTGTTGATGTGGATGTTGTGAAAAGGGAACATTTTTTACTCTGCTGGTGGGAATGTAAGCTGGTACAACCACTATGCAAAACAGTGTGGAGATTCCTTTAAGAACTGAAAGTAGATCTACCATTTGATCCTGCCGTCCCACCACTGGGTATCTACCTAGAGGAGAAGAAGTCATTATATGAAAAAGACACTTGCACATGCATGTTTATAGCAGAACAATTCAGAATCGCAATAATATGGAACCAGTCTAAATGCCCATTAACCAATGAATGGATAAAGAAAATTTGATATATTATATATATAGATATAGATATAGATATATGTGCCATGGAATATTACTCAGCCATAAAAAGAAATGAAATAATGGCATTCCAGCAACCTGGATGGAGTTGGAGACCATTATTCTAAGTGAAGTAACTCAGCAATGGAAAACATCGCATGTTCTCATTTATAAGTGGAAGCTAAGCTATGAGGATGCAAAAGCATAAGAATGACGTAATGGACTCTGTAGACTTGAGGGGACAGGTAGGACCGGGGTGAGGGATAAAAGAATACACATTGGGATCAGTGTACACTGCTCGAGTGACGGGTGCACCAAAATCTCAGAAATCACACCTAAAGAACTTAAAAATGTAACAAAACACCACCTGTTCCTGAAAAACTATTGAAATAATAGTTGAAATGAATAATCCCCCTACAAAGAATTTTAAGTTGTCTCATTAAATGAATAATTGTAACATTGCTAGAAATAATATATTCCAAAGGGGCAAATAGTCAGTGGGAAAGGCCAAAATTTTGATTTCTAAAAATATGGAGCTTATGGAGTAGACTTTCAGTTGAACGTGTTGGTTGGCAGTTGGGGCTATGCAGAGGAACAGGCAGATTGATACAATAGCCAGGGGATTGTCTAGTTGTATGGAGGAAGAAAGAGGGCAGGAAAATTGAATATTTTCTACCTAGTTCTAGTTGATAAGCATGAATTTTTAATGAAGTATCCCATATTCAAGAACTACTGTATCACAACTATTATCATATTGTGGTAATTATCTGGAAATTTAGTGAGGCTACCAGGGTTTAGTACTTTACATACACATAAATGGATATATACCATCACATGAACCTTTCACTTTAGTTTTCTATGATTTATTTTAGTACCATACTTGGAGGTCAAGTTTGCTATGCTTGCAGGTATGAGACAAAGGTTTATCTTACCTAAGAGGCAAAGTTTCTACCCCTCCCAGAGTTTGGATTGAGCACTTCCCCTTTCTGAGCTCCTGGAGTTTGTTTAGTAAAACAGATCTATAAGAGAAGGAAAAACTGCAATTCTACAGTACTTCTTTTCTTTTTCTTTAGAGTGGGGAAAATGGAATTGTCTAAGTAGATACTAAGTTCGTACAGAAGTTTAGAGGATTTGGAGAAAAAGGGATAGGAAAAGGGGTGTTTTTATGTTAATGTTTTTAAGAGATGGAAAGGAACTTAAGAAGAGAGAGGTGAGATCTCATTGTTCTTAGTTGTTTTCTACCGAACTGGGAGCTGCAGCTATGTATGAAATTTCCTGGGGCCAGAGGAAAATCTGCCTTATCCATGTCTTCTGATTGGATTCTTAGCTCAGTGTCATGTCAACTTTCTGCACTTTGGCCACCATCTCATCCAGACTCGGCACATAGAGGCCCATCTTCACTCTCTTAGTGACCTTATTGGGTTCATAATATCCCATGGATTCTCAACGAATGCCAATTTTAAGCTGCCCTAATTTTCCCTTGGAAAAAGTGTAATGATAATAGTAAATTTCAGATAAGCAGTTGGAAAAGGAAATAGAAAAGGGAGCACAATGAAGAACAGGGATAGTCCATTAGGAGGGATGGTAAGTTTTAGAGATGAAAACCTGGCAAGACCAATATCCAGAAGTCCTTGCAACACCATCCAAAAATATGTCACTGGCTAAAGAGTTCTCTAACACCAGACTGACTCTGATGAAAATACCCTTATCTTAGTTGGTTATTAGGATATGGGGCAGATAACCAGAAGAAGAATCCAGGAATAGCAATCAAGATAAAAAGACATAGATACAAAGTGCAGACAAACTAATTAAAATGATGTTTAGGAACAAAAGAGACACATAGTGATCAGAACTGAGCTGTAGCATTTAGGTTATTTCAAGAGCAACAATGATGATGCTAACACCTAAGTAATGAAGCTGGAGCTAATTAAAGACTGTTCCTCGGCAGAAGCTTTGGCCTCTCATTTGGGAATGAGGAGGAATGTGGAAGCTAGAAACCAGTCTGGATCTTTCAAGTTCCCAGTACGAATTTTGAAGCAGCAGCTAATTAGAGACCCAATATCTCTGTCTCTTATATTAGTACAGAAAGTGCTAGGGAAAATATAAAAAATTTTAAAATGAGTTAATCAACTTTGAATGGAGGAATATTACACCCAAGATTTAGGAGGTTTCCGATAAACTTCTTCTGGCAGCCAAAAATATGTAAACACTGTAACCCCAGAACTCTATTTCAGCTCCCTCTCCTCATGAGGATTTTTAATAACAATGACATTTCAATCATGGCGATTTGTAACTGAGTATTTTATTTATATGTTTATTTTCCTCATTAAGTCAAACATGATTTCTCAACTGACATCGAGACTAGAAATCCTGTCTCTAGCAAATAGCATACACCACCCACATAGAAGTTTGTGCTGTCAGGGTAGCGGTGCCCTCCTTACCCAGTGAGAATCTGAGTTAACTGTTGGATCACATCATAGAAATTTCTTTTAATTCTTGACCAAAATTTGACAACGTCTGCGTCTCAGTAGTCACCCTATCTGTTATAGACCTGGAGAATAACCCAGCATGGGGATTTTCAGAACTGATTTAAAAAATTATCTCAAGGACTTATTTACTTTTAGAAGAAACTTTTCAGAAAGGTTCTTGGTGTGTCCGGAATTGGTGGGTTCTTGGTCTCACTGACTTCAAGAATGAAGCCGCGGACCGTTGCGGTGAGTGTTATAGTTCTAAAGGTGGCGCGTCTGGAGTTTGTTCCTTCTGATGTTCGGATGTGTTCTGAGTTTCTTCCTTCTGGTGGGTTCGTGGTCTCGCTGGCTCAGGAGTGAAGCTGCAGACCTTCGAGGTGTTATAGTTCTTAAGGCGGCGCGTCTGGAGTTGTTCGTTCCTCCCGGTGGGCTCGTGGTCTCGCTGGCTTCAGGAGTGAAGCTGCAGACCTTCGCGGTGACTGTTACAGCTCATAAAAGCAGTGTGGACCCAAAGAGTGAGCAGTAGCAAGATTTATTGCAAAGAGCGAAAGAACAAAGCTTCCACAGTGTGGAAGGGGACCCGAGCGGGTTGCCACTGCCGGCTCGGGCAGCCTGTTTTTATTCTCTTATCTGGCCCCAACCACGTCCTGCTGATTGGTAGAGCCCAGTGGTCTGTTTTGACAGGGCGCTGACTGGTGCGTTTACCATCCCTGAGCTACACATAAATGTTCTCCACGTCCCCATCAGATCAGTTAGATACAGAGTATGGACACAAAGGTTCTCCAAGGCCCCACCAGAGCAGCCAGACAAGAGTGTCGACTGGAGCATCCACAAACCTCGAGCTAGACACAGGGTGCTGATTGGTGTGTTTACAATCCCTGAGCTAGACATAAAGGTTCTCCACATCTCCACCAGACTCAGGAGCCCAGCTGGCTTCACCCAGTGGATCCCACACCGGGGCTGCAGGTGGAGCTGCCCGCCAGTCCCCTGCCGTGCGCTCACACTCCCCAGCCCTTGGGTGGTCGATGGGACTGGGCACCGTGGAGCAGGGGGTGGCGCTCGTCAGGGAGGCTCCGGCCGCACAGGAGCCCATGGAGGGGGTGGGAGGCTCAGGCATGGCGGGCTGCAGGTCCCAAGCCCTGCCCCGCGGGAAGGCAGCTAAGGCCCCGTGAGAAATTGAGCGCAGCGCCGGGGGGCTGGCACTGCTGGGGGACCCAGTACACCCTCCACAGCCGCTGGTCCGGGTGCTAAGCCCCTCATTGCCCGGGCCGGCCGGCTGCTCCGAGGAGGGGGGCGGGGAGCCTGCCAAGCCCACGCCCACCCGGAACTTCAGCCGGCCCGCAAGCGCTGTAGGCAGCCCGGGTTCCCGCTGGTGCCTCTCCCTCCACACCTCCCTGCAAGCTGAGGGAGCCGGCTCCCGCCTTGGCCAGCCCAGAAAGGGGCTCCACAATGCAGCGGTGGGCTGAAGGTCTCCTGAAGTGCCGCCAAAGTGGGAGCCCAGCCAGAGGAGGCGCCGAGAGCAAGTGAGGGATGTGAGGACTGCCAGCATGTTGTCACCTCTCATTGGTGGCTGTGGACTTCAACACACTGTCTGCTAGGCTGCTACATACTTCTTCTGAGTTTCAGTAAGTACTTGCAGACTGGCCGCAAAGTATCATTCCTGGTCAAGCATAGGTAAGTGTTGTTTGGGTCAAAAAGAAGGAAAAGTAGAGAAGACCAAAGTTGATTAGAATTAAAAATTTATGCAGATTGTTGGCAGGACCTTGGTATTAAAATGTGAACAGTTTGGGCCGGGCACGGTGGCTCACGCCTGTAATCCCAGCACTTTGGGAGGCCAAGGCGGGCAGATCAGGAGGTAAGGAGTTTGAGACCAGCCTGGCCAACATGGTGAAACCCCGTCTCTACTAAAAATACAAAAAATTAGCCGGGCGTGGTGGCGGGCACCTGTAATCCCAGCTACTCCGGAGGCTGAGGCAGGGGAATCGCTTGAACCCAGAAGGCGAAGGTTGCAGTGAGCCGAGATCGCACCATTGCACTCCAGCCCAGGTGACAGTGCGAGACTCTATCTCAAAAAAAATGTGAACAGTTTGTTAGGAAGGCATAGCCTGGGACTGAAGGGTGGGAGATGAGGAGGACAGAAGAGTCTGTGGAAGAGAGGCAATATGAGAAGAAAGCAACTGGCTGTGTTGGCTTTGAAGATGGAGGACAGGGGATGCAAGCCAGGGAATGTGGTAGCCTCTAGATTCTGATAAGAGCTCTCAGCTGACAGTCAAAAAGAAGACAAAACTCTCAGTCCTACAGTTGCAATGAAAATTCTGCCAACAACCTGAATGAGCAGAAACATGGATTCTTCCCTAGGGCCTCCAGAAAGGAACACAGCCATATTAACACCTTGATTTCAGCCTTGTGAGAGTTTAAGTAGAAACTAAGCTAAGCTTGTCAAACTTCTGGCCTAAGGAAATTGTGAGATAATAGTTTTGTATTGTTTAAAGTGGCTACCTTTGTGGTAATTTGTTGTGACACTAATAGAAAACTAGATAGGTTTCAGTTTTGGACAATTATGAAAAAACCTGCTATGAAGCCAAATATAAATGCCTTTATTTAAATATAAGTTTTCATTAATCTTGAGTAAATACCTAGGAGTGTCACAGTCAATTTTCATTATTTGTGGTAGTTATGTACTGTGAGGTCTTCTTGAAGACTAAATCGGTGAGTAATGAGACATTGCTCCTGGGGGAAATATGGGGTCAAGTTCCTGTGAGCCTTTGGTGACAATGTTTTTGTCAACTGATACATAACTGTTTTCTGTGTTTCTGTTTAACGATGCCTTATTTAATATATATTATTGGTTAATTAACATTTAACTCACAGCCAACTGCACTGTAACTCACATCTGAACAAAACTTACCCAACACACAAATTTTCTCTGTAAGGCACAGCATAGCCTTCTTGTGCTTAGAAACACTAGACAGCACTCCAGCGCTACACACATGGGGGCCATTTTAAACTTCAGAATCACTCACTGAAAGCACAAAAATGCCAAAAACTAACTAGACTACAGAAAGCACACTTATTTATGGTATAAGAACTAAAACTCAAAGTCAGAGCATCACCTTGTTCAGTCCCAGCTGGGAAAGAGCATGTTGCATGACTGAAATTTTTGGCCGCTCTGCACATGTTAGTGAGCCACTGCAAAACTGCTGGTGACTATTGATTTTGGGGGTCACGAATAAATTTTAGCAAGTAGGCAAATTCACTAATATGGAATTTGTGAATAGTAAAGATTGATTGTATTATTGGATAATATGGTAAGCGTATATTTAACTCCATGAGAAAATGCCAAACTGTTTTTAAAGTAGTTGTACCATTTTGCATTCTCACTAGCAACCTCAGAGAGTTCCAGTGGCCCACTCCCTCAACAGCAATTAGTGCTATCAGCTTCTCTGACTTGAGCTATTCTAATAGGTATATAGTGGTATCTCATTATGATGTAATTTATGTTTCTATAATGAGTGATGATGCAGAACATATTTTTCCACCTACTTACTTGCCACCCTTATATCTTCATTGGGGAAGGTATTTCTGTTCAAACATTTTACTCATTTATTAAAAACTGGGTTGTTTGATTTCTTCTTGCTGAGTTTTGAGAGTTCTTTCTATATTCTGGATATAAATCCTTTGTCAGATATGTGATTTCCAGATGTTTTCTCCTAGGGTGTGCCTTGGGTTTTCAGAGTATCTTTGACAGGGCAAATGTTTGAAATTTTGATAAAATCTAATTATTTATTTTTATGGGTCAATTTTTTGTGGTGTTTTACCTAAAATCTCTTTGGCTAGCCTAAAGTCATGCAGATTTTCTTTTATGATTCATTTTAGAAATTCTATAATTTTACATTTAGGTCTATGAAACATTTTGAGTTAATCTTTATGAAGGATGTGAGATATAGGTTGAAGGTAGATAGATAGCTAGATAGATAGACAGATAAATAAATGTCTCATTGTTTCTTAACCATTTGTTGAAAAGACTATTATTTCTCTATTGAATTGTCCTTGCATCTTTATAAAATATAAATTAACCACCTTTGTGTGGGCCCATTTCTGGACTGTATTCTGTTCCATTGTTCTGTAGGTCTTTCTTTTCTTGAGTACCACATTTCCTGAATAGTGTAGCTTTATAGTAAGCCTTGCAATGAGGTAGTATGAGTACTCCAACTATGCTCTTTTCAAAATTGTTTTGGCAATTTAAATTACTTTGTTTTTTCATATAAATTTATGAATTAGCATGTTGACAAAAATTCTGGAATTTTGATTGGGATTGTATTGAGTCTTTGAATCTATTTTGGATAATCGACATTTTTATAATATAAAGTTTTCTAATTCATGAACATATTTTACCACTTTATTTATGTTCCCTTTCATTTCTTTCATTCATTTTTTGTGTTTTCATCATATAGATCCTACATATATTTTGTTAAGTACATGTCTATGTATTTCATTGTTTCTATTGTAAACAGTATTGCTTTCTAAGTATCAATGTCCAATAGTTTATTGTTAGCACATAGGAAAATATTTGAATTTTATACATTGACCCTATAACCTGTGACTTTGTAAACTCACTTATGGTTCTAGAATCCCTTTCCCCATTTTATTTTCAATTCCATAGGATTCTCTAAGTAGACAATTATGTAGCTTATGAAAAGTGATCATTTTATTTCTTTCTTTCCAATCTGTATGCCTATTTCTTTTCCCTGCCTTATCTGTATGATGCTGAATAGGAATGGTGCAAGTGAACATCTTTGCTTTTCCCCAGTTACAGGGGGAACATCTGATCTTTCACCGTTAACTGTGATACTTGCTGCAGTGTTCAAAAAATGCTACTTATCTGGCTAATGAAAGTTTCTTTTCTGTTCCTAGTTTGCTGAATTTTAAAAAATATGAATGGATGTGGAATCTTTTTAAATGCTTTCTTTCTGCATCTTTTGAAAGATCCTGTGTTTTTTTCTTGTTTAGTCTGTTTATTTGATGAATTGTATTGATTTTCAAACGTTAAGCCAGACTTACATTTCTAAGATAAACCCACGCGGTTGTAAGGTGTTATCTTTTTAATATATTGCTGTATATTATTTGTTATATTTTGTTGATAACTTTTGTGTCTGTGTTCGTGAGGGATATTGGTTCGTAGTTTACTATTCTTGTAGTGTCTGCTTTTGTCGTTGCTGACTTCAAAATATGAGATGGAAAGTGTCCTCTCTTATAGTTTTTTTGGAAAGATATTGTGTATAATTGGTATCATTTTTCCTAAAATGTTTGAAAAAGTTCACCATTGATATATTTGAGCTTGCACTTTTGTTTGTTAAATGTCAGAGTAATGTTTAAAGAATATAATTGAGTAACTATTATGTGTCTGAGGTATAGGCCACTTTCTCACACATTTTCTCAATTATTTTCATAATATATTTACTATTTCTACAGAAAATTTTGACTTAGGTTAGCATAAAATATTGATGGGAGGAAGATCAATTAGTAGATTTGATGTAAAATAGACACTACTTTGTTAGTTTTCTATTTCACTGAGGAAGTTAAAATCTTTTCATGGAAGAGCTAGACTTATAGTTAAAGATGTGGTAAACTTGTGACTTTAGATGAAGTCATGACGTACTTGTGCTCAAATTCTCTTACCTAAAATATGGGTATAATGTATCATAAAAATACATTACAACAGATAAAGTATTCTGAATTTATGCCTAATTCGTAAATGACTAAATTAGACTTTAATAGAATATAAACAGTAATTTTTCATCAAGCTAGAAAATAATCAAATTTTAAGTATAACTGTGGGAGAATTAACTAATTGTTCATTAAAATAGGTATTCCCTTTGCCTTCTGAGTATAGAGCAAGACTTTATTTCCCAGCCTCCCTTAGGGGTTCTTGTAGCCAGTGACTACATCCAGTGTAACATGAGTGGAAGCATTGAATGCCACTTCTAGTCCAAGTTTCTAACAACCTCTTGTATGCAGTCTTCGAGGTTTTATTCCCCTTCAGGCTGGCTGGGGTTGAGACAATCAATGGTGACCTTTGAGATTGCAGAGCTGCTATGAGCCTGGGTTCCTTGCATGAAAGAGAGTTACTCTGCCAACACATTCACCTGTCCAATAATACTGTTTGAAAAACAAAATAATCTAATGTGATTGGGTCATTTGTTAATAATAACTCGTGTCACTTTCATTTGTACAATCAAGCAGGGTAAAAGTTCTCTCTTAATGCTAATATAATTTTCTTATTAAGAAAAATGAATGTTCAAATTTGAGCAATCCCAACAGAACAGAAGTATCCTATTGCAGAGGGAACATAATTTATCATCCCCCAAACCAACAAATCAAAGATAAAAAAGAAAAATATACTTAAGAGTTTGTTATCAGGTGAAAAATTCCAGGGGAGGATATATGTGATTTTGTTTGGCTGTTGTTGGTTTAAGGACAGGCATAATAATCCAAGATAGGCATTCCAAGCAGCAATGATATTTAATTTATATATTAAGAGCAAGAAACTTTACTTATACCTATAACTATACAACACAGTATGTGAGCAATGTGGAATTGCTAAATGTCTAGTGGGGAAGCTTAAAGATTTATACGTACTTATGAGCAATAGGAGATATTAGGTATTTATATGACGTACTAAAGATTTCCATAATTCTACTTTAATACTAAAAAGTATTCACACATTTGAGCAGAGTTCCTCAGTACTTATAAAATAACAAACTGACAATTAAAATGCAGAGAGATAATAGATTCATATTCTTCCTGTGTGATGGAAGATTGTTTAGATTTCAAGATTTATTTTGTCCTGCCAACAGAGTTATTAATCATCCTTCCTCATTTCCCTTCACTGCTGGGATTGTCAAGGATTTTCTTTTACCTTGAAAAACTGCACATAGTGAAGAGTTTCTTTGCCTTATTCCTGCAGTCTTAACATATCCTACTGAGTAAAGGTAAGTTGTTTTTTATTGTGTATTCTGTTATATTTTTGAAAAACGGTTTTTAAACCACGGCTTTGATTCCTCTCTTGGTATTGAAAGATCATAAACAAATACGTTTTCATGTTATTTTTCTTTAGTAAGCTTTATGATTTTACTCTCGGCAACTGGACTAATTCAATAAGCAGCAGACCATAAGGCAGTAAACGGATATACTATTAATTTTTTATTGCCAAAGTTTCTTTTATGTACTATTTGATCTAAAGATGTTATTCACATTTTTATGATGACACTGACAGATTTGAAAAAATCTAGCCCTATAATTCCTATTGATAAAGCCTGGGTATTTTTAACTCAGCAGCCCAAGGAATGCTAACAATTCAAGTCTCACGGACCAGTTCATTAAATGAAAGTTTTGCGTGAGAAAGGAAAAGGAAAGCGAGTAGCTCATAGTTCCTTTGCCGAATCAATAGAACACAATTGGGAAGGTTTAACTACTGTACTAACACCAGTTCACTACGATAACTTGGTGGATGATTTACTCTTTTCTTTGTTCACCTTCAAAATGAGAAGTGTAGTCCTGAATTACCTCAAGAATAGCTTCTAAAAATTGCTTTGATTCTGTAGTTGCACAAAATTGGAGCTGAAGCAGTCGGCCATTAAAACAGAATGGTCAAATTAAGAAAAAATGGAAAGAAAACAAAGGATGTAAGGACATGCCTCATTCCCAGATGGCCTGGTGTTCTGCATGCCCTCACTCCCTAGACTACTTTGCTGCTAACTTTGCAGTTGTACTAATTTGTAAGTACAGTAGAATCTCCCATCTCAAGCTCATGCTAACTAATCCAGTGCTCTCAATTCATATTCCTTCACCTTTGCAAATGATTTATGTTTTATAGAGATCCAAAAGAAGTGCTAGATACAATGTAAAACATGGGTGGTAATGATAGTAAAAGCCTTGAAAGGGCTTAATCTGACCTATATTTATTGAGGACTTACTTATAAAACTTCATGGAAATACAAATAAACATGTTTCTTGTCCATTGAGAGATTAGTCAGAGAAATAAGATCTGGTCACAAAAGATACATAAAATATAAACTAATAATCATGCAAAAGTTGTTTTATAGCTATTGATAGCCATACAAAAATGATAGCTAAATGACTGGTGTGGGTATTTCTATGTTCTTGTGTCCTGATAATTTTTCTTGGCATTCAGTTTACTCTTTGAAAGTTGTTTAGTGTTAAGCAATGCTAGAACAACAACAACAAAAATTATTCTTTTTGCATTGCTGAGGCGGACAGTAAATACTAAAGGCACTCCAAGAGAAAAACATGATTCAAGGCTGGGTGGTATAAAAATGCTTTATGGAGTTGGTAATACATGAGTTAGATATGTCCCCAAATCTATGGCAGATGTAATACTTAATGATGAAGTGTTAGAAACTTTCCTTTAAAGTGTGGAATGAAACTGGTATGCCCATCACGCCATTATTTAACATCAGGCTAGTAATCCTAGCAAACATAGTAAGATAAAAGTAATAAAAGGAATTAGAATTAGAAAGCAATATACAAAAAAGCCATGTTGCTGGACATTAATCTGGAGTAGACATTTTTTGAAATAGCTTTAATAAGACAATTTACATGTCATACAATTCACCTGTTAAAATGTACAATTCCATTAATTTTAGTATATACATAGTTGTGCAACTATCATCATAATTTAATTTTAGAACATTTTCTTTTGTCCAAAAAGAAACCTTACACCATTAATAGTCACCATCATCTCATATACCATTAGCCTTAGGCAACCGTTAACATATTTTTGTTTTTAAAATTTACCTATTATGGGCATTTCATGTAAATGGAATTGTACAATATGTTGTCTATTGTAGTCACAATAGAAGAAGAAGAAGTCACAATCACTTCTTCCACTAAGGGTAATGTTTTTGAGCTTCATCTATGCAGTAGTATATATCAATACTTCATAACTTTTTATTGGAAAATAATATTTTATTACATGGATAAGCCATACTTTACAGCCTATTCATTAGTTGATGGACATCTGAATTGTTTCAACATGTTGGCCATTATGAATAATGTTGCTGTGAACATTCATGTACAAGTATTTTTATAGATGCATTAATTTATTTCTTTTGGCTAGCAGTGCAATTACTGAGTCATAAGGTTACTCTGTTTGGTAATTCTGTGATTACTTTAATGCAAATGGTTTAACCATTTGAGGAACTGCCAGACTGTTTACCAAAGTGGCTGAAATGTTTTACATACCCATCATCAATATATGAGGTTTCCAATTTCTATACATTCTCACCAGCACTTGTAATTATCTGTCTTTTTAATCACAGTTTATCTAGTAGATGTGAAATGGAGCCTTGTTTTGGTTTTGATTTGTATTTCTCTGATGACTAATAATGGTGACACATCTTTTCCTGTACCTACTGGCCATTTTGTATATGGTCAATTGTACCTGGTAAATGGATAATTTTTATTTATTATAAATGGGTTTTTAAATATTATTGAGTTCTTTATATATTCTGGATACAAGTCCTTTATCTGATGTATGATTTGCAAATATTTTCTCTCATCCTGTGTGTTGGTGTTGTACTTTCACTGTCTTGATGGTGTTCCTTAAAGGTAAAAAAATTTAAAAATGTTGAAAGTCCTTTTTTTTTTTTTTTTGAGATGACATCTTGCTCTGTCATCCAAGCTGGAGTACAGTGGTGCCATCTTGGCTCACTGCAGCCTGTCTCCTGGGTTTAAGCAATTCTCCTGCCTCAGCCTGCTAAGTAGCTGGGAGTAAAAGCACACACCACCATGCCCGGCTAATTTTTGTATATTTAGTAGAGACAGGTTTCACTATATTGGCCAGGCTGGTCTCGAACTCCTGACCTCAGATGATCTGCCCACGTTGGCTTCCCAAAGTGCTAGGATTACAGGTGTGAGCCACCATGCCCAGCCAGAAAATCCAGTTTATTTACTTTTTTGTGGCTGGGTTTCTGGGTCATTCTGAAAACCTATTGCCTAATTCAAAGTCATGAATATTTACTTCAATGTTTTCTTCTAAGAATTTTAAATGTTTTAGCTCTCACAGTTAGTTCTATGATTCATTTTGAGTTAATTTTTGTATATGGTGTGAGGGAGGTGTCCAAAGTCATTATTTTGCATATGGATATCCAGTTGTCCCAGCACCATTTATTTAAAAGACATCAAATTGTTCTGGCATCATTTTCAAAAATCAGTTGACCATAAATGTGTGGGTTTATTTCTGGACTTACAATTTTTTCATTGATCTAAATGTCTACCTTATTGCAATGCCACAGTATCTTGATAACTGAAGCTTTGTTGAAAATTGTGAAATTTGGACGTGTGAGTCCTCTAACTTTTCCTCTTTGATTTGGCTATTCTGTACCCTTGAATTTCCATGTAAATTTTAGTATCAACTTGCTAATTCCTGTAAAAACTGCCAGTTGGCATTTTGATATGGATTATATTAAATTTAAAGATCAATGTGGGGAGCACTGTCATTTAATAATATTAAGTTTTCTTTGTGATCATTAGACATGGATATCTTTTAATTTATTTATATTGTCTTTATTTCTTCTATGTCTTATAGCTTTCAGAGTATGAGTTTGCATTTTTTTATTAAATTTATTCCTAAGTATTTTAGTTTTTGATGCTGTTGTTAATGGAAATGTTTTCTTAATTTCACTCTTGAATTCTCTATTGCTTGTGTATATAAATACAATTGATTTTTAATTTGATCTTTTGTCCTGTAAACCCAATTAATTCATTTTTTCTCTTCTTTTTTTTTTTTTTTTTTTTTGAGATGGAGTCTCGCCCTGTCACCAGGCTGGAACGCAGTCAGTGGCGTGATCTCAGCTAACTGCAACCTCTGCCTCCTAGGTTCAAGCGATTCTTCTGCCTCAGCCTCCCTAGCAGCTCGGACTACAGGCAGGTGCCACCACACCTGGCTAATTTTTTGTATTTTTAAATAGAGGCAGGGTTTCACCATTTTGGCCAGGGTGGTCTCGATCTCCTGACCTCGTGATCAGCCCGCCTTGGCCTCCCAAAGTGCTGGGATTACAGGCATGAGCCACTGCGCCTGGCCTCATTTATTATTTCTTCTTTTTTTTTTTTAAGATGGAGTCTCACTCTGTCATCCAGGCTGGAGTGCAGTGGCATGATCTCGGTTCACTGTAACCTTTGCCTCCCAGGTTCAAGCGATTCTTCTGCCTCAGCCTCCAGAGTAGCTGGGAGTACAGCTGCATGCCACCACGGCCAGCTAATTTTTGTATTTTTAGTAGAGACAGGGTTTCACCATATTGGCCAGGCTGGTCTCAAACTCCTGACCTTGTGATCCACCCGCCTTGGCCTCCCAAAGTGCTGGGATTACAGGCGTGAGCCACCGCCCCCAACCTCATTTATTATTTCTAATAATTTGTATTGGATTCCTCAAGATTTCTATATCTAAGAACATGGTGACATTTTTACTTTTTTCCTTTCTACTCTGGGTATTTTAAATTTCTCTTTTTTACTCAATTATTCTAGTTAGAATATATGGTACAATGTGGAAGCTCTGCTGTTCTGTTCTGTAGTGAGAGCAGATTTTTTTTTTTTTTTTTTTTGCTTCCAATCACAGGGAGAAGGCATTCAGTCTTTCACTATTAAATGTGATGTTAATTATAGCAGGTTGCAGTGGTTCTCGCCTATAATCCTAGCTACTTGGGAGGCTCAACCATGAGGATTGCTTGTGGCCAGGAGTTTGAGATCAGCCTGCAACATAGTGAGATCCCATCTCTAAAAAATAAAACGTAAATATAATATGCTGGGTGTGCTGATGTACACTTGTAGTTTCAGCTATTCAGAGAGGCTGAGGCAGGAGGATCCCTTGATTGCAAGAGTTCTAGGCTGCACTGAGCTTTCATTGCAGTACTGCACTCCAGCTTGGGCAACAGAGAGAGACCCTGTCTCTTAAGGAAAAAAAAAAAAAGGATGCTATTTGGGTGTGGTTGTTTAAATTATTTTGGGTACATTTCAGGTTGAGAAAGTTTTTGTGTTAAAGTTTGTGAAATGCTTTTTCTGTTTCTATTCAAGAAAGAATAGCAATATTTTAATGAATTATTTAAAAAAAATAGAAGAGGGGGGATCACTTCATTGCCTGAAGTCAGAATTATCCTGATACAAAAAACAAAGATATCTCAGGAAAAGAAAATTACACATCAATATTTCTCTTAAACAAATATATAAATGTCCTCAAAAAGTTGTTAGCAAACTGAATCCAGCTTTCAGAAACTGGATATGAAAAGAATTACACACCATTATTTGTTTTTTGCTTGTTGAATTTATAGGTTCTGGATATTCGACCTTTGTCAGATGTGGTTTGCAAATATTTTTATTTTATAGGTTCTGGATATTCGACCTTTGTCAGATGCAGTTTGCAAATATTTTCTCCCATTCTGTATGTTGTCTGTTTACTCTGTTGATAATTTCTTTTGCTGTTCAGGAGCTCCTTAGTTTAATTAGGTCCCATTTGTCAATTTTTGTTGCAGTTCCCTTTGAAGAGTTAGTCATAAATTATTTGCCAATGTCAGTGTCCAGAGTGGTATCTCCTAGGTTATCTCTTACAATTCTTATAGGTTGAGGTCTTACATTTAAATCTTTAATCCGTCTTGAGTTAACTTCTGTGTATGGTGAAAGGTAGGGGTCCAAGTTTCATTCTTTTGCATGTGGCTAGCAGTCTATCTCTGCATCATTTACTTAGTAGAGGATTTTTCTCTCTTGTTTATTTTTGTTGACTTTGTCAGAGATAAGATTGCTGCAGGTGTGCTGCTTTATTTCTAGGTTCTCTATTCTTTTCCATTGGCCTATATGTCTATTTTTGTATCAGTACCATACTGTTTTGGTTACTATAGCCTTATAGTATAGTTTGAAGTTACGTAATGTGAAGCCTGCAGCTTTGTGCTTAAGATTGTTTTGTCTATTTGTCTCCTTTTTGGTTTCACACTAATTTTTGAACACTTATTTTTTAGTTCTGTGAATAATGATGTTGGTAGCTTGATAGGAGTAGTGTCGACTCTGTGGATTGCTTTGGTCAGTGTTGTAAAGTCATAAAGTTGTCCCCTCTTGTGTTACTGATTTTAGTGATTTCAGCTGTCTTTTTTTCTTGATCAGTCTACTTCAAGTTTTGTCATTTTTGTTGATCTTTTTAAAGAGCCAGCTTTTGGTTTCATTGATATTCTTTATTATTTTTACATTCTCTATTTCATTAATTATTGTTGAGTTGTTTATTCTCCCTTCACTTCTCTCAAATTTTTCTTCAGGTATAGTAAGTCTCTATTGGTAGCTACATATATGTGTATATTGATATATTGTTGCTAGGTGTATAAAATGTATATTGTTATGTTGTCCTAATAGATTAAAACTTTTCTTATTTAAGAATTTTTTTTTTTTTTTTTTTTTTTTTT